>NC_091110.1:6666617-6968382 GCF_024713975.1 Paralichthys olivaceus
GCACTCACGCTACTGTGCGGTAATTATCCAACACACAAACCTACCCCAGTGACAAAAGTTAAGCTTCAGACATAACCTCAAAACAAGAAGTACTTCTCTCAGGAGAGGTCCTCACTTAATGCTAGCGACCTGATGTTAAGTCTCCTTGCTAACAGTTTTTCACCATGGATACACAGTGTTTACACAGCACTTTGCTTTGCTGTTAGAGCAGCATCTACAACAATCAATACGTGCTCCACTCGCAGACTGGCACAGCAATTACTTGTTAATAATGCGCTCGACCAAACAAACCATGCCAGGAAGAGACGTACACATTTTTGGATGATTTCTGTTCCTGTTACTTTATGTGGACTTATTGTACATTGTTTTAGACATTAAGTGTCAGCTACATAAATGAAATGTTATATAAAAATCTACATAAATAAGCAATAAAACATAATGAATGCAGATGCTTCCCTTCAGGGGATGAGGACACAGTAAATGGTTTGAATATGAAAATGGTTTAAATCAGTAGCTCCAGTTTATAGAGATATCTATATATATGACCAGCGCATCCTGATTACAGAGCAAACATTAGTTTTTCCCCAAAAAATATCAAGGTGTTATTTTATGTTTTTTTTTAGGGTCAATGGAAAAATACACATTAATTAACAAGCGTACTTGAGTTCAGCATGTGCCAGATTTAGCCATGCAGGCTAGTTTTCATCTGCAGGTTTGATCTAAAATAACTTGTTCATTTCCTGCAAGTCGAGCAATTGCATTTTTGGTTACCTGGATAAAAGAGGGAGCCCAGTTATAATAGTCAAAATTGGTTAAAAGTCTATTTAGCACTGTCACGTCCCCAGCAAGAGTGTTCTTGGTCTGGATCTTGGTTTGGGGCCTTTCAGCATTTACATGTACTCCTCATGTCTGCGTAGGTTTTCTCTGGGTACTCAAGCTTCCTCTCATTGTGAATGGCTGTTTGTCTCTATGTGTCAGCCCTGGCGACCTGTCCTGGGTTTACCCTGCCTCTCACCAAATGTCAGCTGGGATTGGTTGCAGCCCCCCACGCATGGATGTGGACTGAATGCAAAACTTTTCCTTGGTTATGGTTGGAGTAATTTTTAAGGAATTGTCTTATTTGTCAGGTCATTGATTAATTTTTCAGGAACTGCTTGGCTCTGTGGTGGGCCAACACCCTATGTTAATGCATTTCAACATGTCATCTATAATTAACAAGCCAAAGTCTAATAAAGAAAACACAGACAGCATAGACAATGTTGATGACAATAATGGCAAGGCAATTTGTTTCTTGTATCAAAGCTGGCCATTGTGCAACAAAACATGAAATAAACTAAGAATAAACATTTAGCTTAATATCAAAATCACAAAAACAGATTTAGTTCCCATCAATGCATATTTGACCTTGGCAGCAAAGTTTTCAACAAATGTGTTCCTAGCAGCTGGCACGCCATGTAACATGGTGCTCAAACCAACATGCTCCATCCAGCCAGCAACACACCGACCACTCCACTCGCACCTGGGCCCCAACTCAAACATGAGAGCGGAAAAACAAAACAGTTAACAGTGGAACTCCTGCTGTGCACACAATCACACCGTAACTGTTCAAGGTTGATTACGAAACACACGCACTGCAGAGACAGGCAACTGGACAAATCAGCCATTATTCATGCATCAAGCCTCATGCCATAAAGTGTCCATTATTCCCACTGCGTTGGCGCTGACTCAGTGGAAAGGACCACAGGCTATGATGAAACAACCGAGTGTCTGTCACACTGCGATGTACTCTGTCACTGGCTGATCGCTCATTTGAACCAAGCAGATGTGGTTAGTCCTTCCTAATTCTCACAGTGAATAATGAGGCACCATCAGCTCAGAGGGGAAGTCTTACTGCAGTGTCAGATTTATAACCTTCACTCGCATGTTTTCCAGCGATGCAGTGGCATTTGGAGTTTTGTTGAGCCCATGAAAATATATGTTTTAGTGCATCAACCTGCCAGCTGTCAAATGTCATCTGCACAGGAGTGCCGGAACAGCTGGATGATGGGTAGCTGGAGAATATAGACAACAAAACAAACATCTGGCCCCACAGCAAGAGATGAGAAGGAAAAGAGTAGTCAAGAGGAGGTGAGGGGGAAGAGACGAGGAGGATCCTGTCAGATGCTACTGGTGCAGAACGGTGGATGTGTGAGTGGAACCACTGACATGTGGCTACAGTCCTCCAAGCCCAAAATCCAATCAGGACGGGTAGGAGACCCCGTCAAGAGCAAACCTCACTCACTGTCAAAGGCAGAAACAGTACAGAGGAAGGACAATCTCTGGAGACAAACACAGAGTTTGAGGTTGGGGTGAGTTGGAGGCGATGTAGCTAATGTGACGGCCTCAACTACCATTCCTTTTACCAATAACCTCTCAGAGGAAAATGTACACACATCAAATCTAGACAGACACTCTCAATCAAAAAGCCTCGGACAACCCTCCAATCTCTGACCTCAGTGAAGCGTTTTGCAAACCAGGTCTGCATTTTTCATGTGCGTTTTTTAATCTGTCAGCCAAATCTTTCACACTGACTCTGATTGGTTGTATTATTCTATTTGTTCAGAAAACTTGCAGTAGGAGATAAACAGGAGTCGAACAGTGAGGATGATTTTGTGGTCCTCTCAATTCTTGAAAAATTTAAAAAAAATCATCGGGTCCTTCCAATCCTGAGATGCTGTCAGGAACAAAGAGAATTTGATCTTGTGATCAAGGAGCTGCAGAATTGTTCCGATCGAGCAAGTTGATCCAAAACAGTGTTTGGCAGTATGTCTAAGGTAAAGACACACACACACATACACAGATAAAGACACGCACACACACTATATGCCTATACGTTATCAGGCTGTGCAGTCAAACAACTCTCGGGAACGACCTTTGACGCCAGTGAAAAACCCAGGAAATCCAAACCGTTTACTGACTGACGGAGGTTTTGTAATCAGTGTGTTAACGGGATTGACACAACATGAGGTCGTGTTCATTTAACAGTTTTATTAGATTCAGTTCCAGACAGAAAATACAGACGTGGTGTGCAAAGACCTTGATTGGCTGTGCCGTATGTCCATTAAAGCACCAACAAAGATGGCTAAAGGAAAAAATAGGGAAAATGTATGTATCGTCCAGTGCATTAGTGTTTTGCAGCACCTGTGCTAGTTGAAGGCATCGGCTCTTTAGGCTCCTACACTGCTGGCGGACTAATGCACATGAGACAAAAGAGAGATTATACTGTGAAGAGGGGGAAAGAGAAAGAGACACTGCCTCAGGCATCACTGCACCAAGTAAAACATGAAGCTATAGTGTGACCACTTTTGTGAAGAATAATAAGGGGCGGTTAGAGCTATATAGAGGGGAACACACAGCTAAGTATGGAAGGAATAGCTCCACACAAAGATGGACTTTCATTTACAGAGAGGAAGGAAGCTTTTAGGGACAAGAATGAGACAAATGCAAACATGCGCACAGGCTTCTCTGACAAATACACACATGCCAGACACAGGGAAGGAGGGAGTTCGTTTTCAGATTTAGTATCTCCTAAATAATCAGCCTTACCAAGCCCCCTTTATTATGAGTCTGCTGGGATGCATGACTCAGAGCATTGGCAGACATGCTTCATTGTGGGAAAATCTGGCTGGTGACTGAGATCAGGTGGTTGGAGAACAACTGTTGGAAGAGCTAACTCATCCACCAAGCCAAGTTGTCTGGTAACACACACACACACACACACACACTTGTGCACAGCTTGATTACAGTGAGAGTGCAGCCTCCCTGCTAGGCTGCGAGGTAATTCAGTGTAACATCTGCTAGGACACTCACTGCGGGGGACCAATACGCGGCATTGAAAAGCTCTGGAGCAGGGCCCAGCCGAGTTGTGAGCTCTGAGGTCATGTGCTGAGAGTCGGAGAACAGAACAGCTGGTTGCGAACCGCTGGACGCAGACAATCACACTTTAGCAGCTGCAGAACACAGCACTTCAATTACCTGCAATGATATGCGAGACCTGTTTAAGTTTTTTAAATATTTGCATGGAGGATTATTCTGCAGCCGGCTCTGCAGGATGTGACACATGTAGTACATCCTTTTTACTTCTCATTCCTCTTCCCTGGACAGTTTTAAGAGCCATGAGTCAACGGTCACTAGAGCAAATAATGAAGCTTCTACAGTACAATGGGTTTTTATGACACCACCCTATGTGTGAGTGTACAGGTGTGTGGGTGTTTGACCATCGCTTTATTCACAGTAATTACATCGGGAGTGCTGTAATCCAAAGAGGAAAACCAACACATCGCAATGACAGGGAAATTATGTTGAGGTCAATGGTCACTCTAATGAGTGACTCCCTAAATAGCAGCTAAGGTCAGAGGGTGGATGTCATACTAATGACTGATGGCCTTCTGGGAGCCTATGCAGTGTGATTGGTTTAAAAACTATGCACTTATAATGTGACATGTGAGAAAAAAAACAATCATGATAGAATTTGACTTTACAAGAGTAAGCCTGGTGGAGCACTGTCTCATGACTCATGACACTAAAATACTATGACCACTCACACACATGTTGTGTCCCCCGAGCAGGAAACAAAAACACTCAAATACATGTGAAGATGCTGTCAGAAATCAAGTAGAGTATTAGGGCCACAATGAGAAAAAATAAATACGATTTTTGAGACTGAAGTCTGAATATTACAAGAATTACGTCGTAATTTTATCAGAAAAGGGTCAATAATAAAGAAAAAAATAGCCTGTACTCCTTAGAGAGAAACTCGAAATATTTCAACTTTATTCACGTATTATCCCATTTATGGCTGTGAAAATAACTTGAATTCATGAACAATAATGCCTAATGTGTGACATATGAGAAATATATTGCACTGCAATATCATATGCAGTATTTACTAATCTGGTAAATATAGAAGTACCAGCATCATGACAAATGGTTTATTAGACATTATATTTTGATTGTTTCTCTTTCTCTGTGTCCCACATAAGTTCATTACTAAAACCCAATATTAAGGGGTTTCTCAGTTACACCAGTGGGTCAACAATAAATGTGTTCATTGTATAGTTTCCACTTTAAAATAGCATTACGAATGATTTTCTTTAACTGAAACTATTTATTACGTGAATGTGAGCCACAGTGAAGTCATGGGTCAGAAATGGATTATTCCATCAGTGGGCAGATTCAAATGAACCAAAATCAATGTAATTTACTTTACTTTCACTCCATTGATTTGTCTTCATTACAACATAATGTGCATTATTTTCTTGCCACAAAATGTGAGAGAGCAACATTTGAATATATGAATAATTGCGAGTGAATGCATTTATATCGTCAACTTGTAACTCGCTGCTGCAAGTATACACAGCACGACAATCTAAGCTGTGAGGGAACTAATCAGCCCTCAATGAATCAGATGCCTGATTCTTGTGTGATTGTGATAATTATAGGTGCTTTAAAAAAACACGAGCCAAACTCAGTCCACTTTGAAACTGCCAACGAACAACCTCAACAGGTCAGGGCTGATTCATTATTTTAAACCGAGGAAAACGGCACCAGCAACAAAGAAAAACACACTTTTACTTCTTACTTTGTAATTCAGGGAACCTATGGCCTATGAATTCTGCACGAAAATACCACAGCAGAGAGAAGAGAGAGAGGGAATGGATGGAAGTCGAAGGCAAGGATAATACAGTTATCACCAGGGACAGTGAAACAAACGGACTAATCGGGCCAAGTGTCTGCCCAATTAACTGATATCTTCTGGCTTCGATCCAGAAATCCTTTCTGTTAAACCATGAAGGGTGATGAGGTGTCAGGGGTTTGAAAATGTGTCCCTTACTATTTTTACTTGAGAATGCACTGTGAAAAGTTATATATGGTCTTACTCTTACATGGAATTGAGTCAAAAACACATATTTATGTTGGGTTCGAGATTACCCATTTCATAATCCTCATTAGCCATTATTTATTTAGCATTTAAAGATAGGGTTGGTAATTCTGGATAAGATAGCAAGAGCAGGCTACAAGCGATACATCCCACCCCCTCCCATTATCCTATCGTCAAAGCTACGCTAGCAAAAACACATTAACACATTACTGACAACTGGCTTTACCAAGATTTGCTCACTAACTTCTGGCTATCGTTTCTACCACAGTGGTGTATATATCTCCGCCTTGTGAAGACTCTGGTCATGTGTAGTGATAGCAGGAGCAGGACGGTTGGTTAGTGGCAGCCAATCATTTGGTCTGAATGAAAGGATTGGTCATATTTATTACAGTCCTGCAAGTGCCTGTGAAGGTCTTTCTTTATAGGGATATTTGAAGGATTTTACCAAATAATATAAAAGGGGAAACAAATTAATAATATGTCAGAAGAGGCAAGACACATATCAGTGTGTATGACTCAGACTTGACAATGTGGCTGGGAATACCCAAGGCAAGAGAAGGTCATAGAAATGGTGCATGCCTCTGTGCTAATGTGCTAGTTCCTGTGTGTATAAGCATACATGACGCTTCTGTGTTCATGTACCGTATCTGTACAAGACATTCACTCTATTTGTTAAGCATGTATTGAAGAAAGTATAAATTAGATGCAAGCAAAATGTAAAAATAAGCTTATTCCCTTCCATAACTGTGAAGCGCTCAGGGCACTGATAACAGCATGTGCAAAGGAGTCGAGGAGATGAGGAAGTGTGTTTTTTCACTTCTTGACCTGAATATTCAAACATCCCTGTGGCATTGGACAAAGAAACAGGCAAACACTCAAGTTCACAAAGAGAAAAAAAACAAAACATAAAGGGTAGAGACATTCTTCCCACGCATCACGGCACTAAACTTCCATGGTTAAAACAATCTAGCCTATGATCTCTGCAAATGCTACTTTTCCCACTTTGTTGCATTTTTTATTAATACTAGATTTAGACAGGTGAGGCAGCTCTAGCACATAATTAGTTCTAAACTGTAGCGCTTACTGTCAATACAGATAGCTTATTTACACTCTAAAGCCAAGATTTGCCTCTGGCACTGAATAGTTTTCATGTTCAAGTCTAAACATATCCTAGTTTTTCTCCAAGCACCTTCCTCTCCAACCATTTAGCTTCACTGCTTTAACACTCCTTTTATTTAACTCTCCAGACCTTCCTTTAGGTTCAAACCTCATGTAGACGGTACTTTCTTATCGCAAAAAATAGCCAGATAAAATCACAACACAAAGTCCTGGACCGTGGGTGGATGCAGGGACAGAGGTTTTTGTGAAACCACAGTGTGCAGCTGCAGCTGTAACCATCTATGGCAGCGAGGACAGCTATGAATAAAGCATTAAAACAAAACGACACCTACGATCTACTGAATATGTGAAACATGGTCCAGCAGAACCTCGCCGAGCTGGATCCCCGGGACGTGCAGCTTCCCTTTTCCGTTACATTCCTCACTAGTGGCTGGTCTCAGTTTTTTTCCCGACTATTTTTGAGTCGCTGGGAACGTGGCTGGAGCCTCTGCCCTCAGAGTTAAACCACACCACTCCCAAAGGATGTATAACACACCCCTCTCCACATCCCATTTAAAAAGACAGCGCTGCTATTTAGGATCAGCCTGCCTATAGTTGAGTGCAACATTGTATTACCATGCAACACTGCATTACCATGAAGTAATGTTTAAACCAAATTTTACATGGTCAAATAATGCTAAGACTTAGGAGGGTGGATTTTTAAAGAATAAAACTATGTAAGGATGATACATTATTCGGCAGAAAATACTTTACAGCTAGAGCTGTTTTGTTGTTCTTGTCATCACTGCTATATAGTTCTACTGTCGCATTTGCAAGATAATAATTCAGTTTATTCAGATAAAAATATATTTCCAAAACTAAATTATGCATCCAGGTACCCTGAAGGACAGTCCAGACTCACACCATATCTGATCTTCATGGAGGTAAAAGAATAATTAAACCAAAAAAGGGGTCAAGCAGGGAAGTTGACAGCCTGTTACAAAGTTATTTGGGTGCTTCTTGCTGGGAAATGGAGCAAAACTCGATATTTTATTCTGGCTGAAGTCAGTCCCTAGGATACACAGTTGCGCAGTCATCATCAGATCTGTCTCCCCTGCTTTTCTCACACTGATGTAGACCCCGAGTTGGCAGCCAGGAAGTTAGCCTGCCTCCTCCTCCTCCCTACCCATTTCCCTGTAGCAAGAAACAATAGCTCAGCCTTCAGCACCACGCTCTGTGGGAAAATCCTGGGTCCTTGGCCGGATATTGGGACTCCAAGAAAAAGCTGGGGAAAAAAAAGAAAAAGAGAAGGGAAGGAAGGTACAGTGGAGAGACAGAGGGAGCCAGGGAGAAGAGGAGGAAATGAGGACAGCCAGGTTTGGGGAGGAGATCCGCTGCCAGATGTATCGTATGGTTGTTTTTCGCATAGCTGGAGACCCAGTGAGGGAAGACTGATGTCACAGCTGAGATATGCTGTCATGAGACGCTTCAATTAAAACTGATGTTTGAGCTCCGAAAAAAGCCAAAGACCCAGAAATGCCAGTCATCTGTGAAAAAAATACTCTGAAACGGGTCCAGTTTGGCATGAGCCAGTTTCATTATATCTTTTCCTGAAATGTGTTCTTGAATGGCAATAGAATATTTCAGCTCGATCATTCAACAGTTTGGAGAAAATATAGCCGTCATTTTGTTAAAATACTTCAGTGGAACTCCACAGACGTCTGCAGTGATCTTCTCATTCATACTTCAACAAAGGAGGTCACTGTGGACCATACAGTGGAAAGGTCTTCGCACTCTATTAGGGGGGACGGGTTCTCCAGCTCCAAAACAATTTAAATATCATTTGGGAGGTGAAACAGGAGGTGGTGTAATGCACTTGTGCGCCTCCGATGCAATGGATTAGAGTAGCTTGCTCTTATCACAAGTAAACAGGCCTGCATACCTTGCTGTTTTGGAGAATGGCTGGGTAAAGGTTAACTACAAAGCCAAGGCAAAGCTGGGAGACTAAACACTCAAGGGGACTTCCTCATTCCTCTGGCCTAGGTCATGATAATATCATACTTCACAGGGTTGTTTGGAGTGCGACTGCTCCTGAATATAATGCAGGAAGAGGCAAGTCGAGTCTATCTGTGGAAGTTTGTTTGCAATCACTGCAGTTGGAGAGGAATGCAGAAAATTATCTCAAATCTTCATTATTCATAGGAAAATGCATTTTGAACAATGGGCTTCTGTACTCAGGGAGTCATGTGGCTCCATTTCCAACTCATTTTACATCGTCACGTGTGTTTGCATTAGTGTGTTCAGAAAAGTGCATGCACACAATCTCACACACACACAAACATTCATTTGTATTCAACTTGATTTTTGCAAGACATACCTATGCCAAATCATACCAAGAAGTGTGTGGGTGGGTATGTGCCAGGTCATGAGCCAAGTGTGCAGCAACAGACATGAGAGAGAGTGGGAGAGACACAGCTCTTTCTGCTCACCGCCTGTCTGCAGGAGCCCCCGCCTCTGAGAAGTTATTCCCCTGCTAATAGCTAACCCTGTTTAGCAGAGCACCACCTGGTTGTGCAGAGGTAAAGACGAGGAGACAAGCGAAGGGAAATACATTCCAGGCAAGCTTCCACAAGCATCTAGGCAGAGAGGTGGGTGGCGGATGGAGAAAGGGGTGAGACACTCGATGTTGATAGAGGGAGGAAAAAAATTAAGACGGAGAGAAGAGCAACTCGATATCACATCAACACTCCAATGACTCATCTAGAGAGAAGATGAATGCGACTGCAATGACGATTACAAGACCAAGTAGAGTAATTGTTTATATTACTATACTAAATCTGGGTTAAGAGTGATTAAATTTCATTTGACATTTCTGCTGCTACATTTGAGAGTGTCATCTCTCCCCTGACTAGGCAATATGATACTATATATAATGCAAATCAAGGGAGTTTGTCAACCATTATAAATTTATATCAAGGTGATTATCACTTTAATATCTCTGGTTGTATGAGGGCATTGGGGCAACGTCACAGGGAATTTTGTATCAAAGTAATGTTAACTCTGCACAAAATGTAGGGTATCTAGAAAAAAGAATAGGGTCATTCATTTTCTGGAGTTAAACGGTGTGAGCTAAAGTTACTGAAACAGAAGTAAATCGTGTATTTCTTGGGGCTATTTTGACGCTACAAATTATTGCATTAGGACATTATATCCATTTCCATCAAACCTTGTGTGCACAATATCGACTCCCTTCCTTCAATGAGTTCCAAGATCCCTAATCATCTTGTAGGTCACTATCCAGATCTGGTGAAGGAGGCGCCCATTTCAATAGCTGCTAAAGGGCTAAAGTTGAAGCTAATGCTAGGATAAGTGTCTTCTCTTACATTAGTAGGTACAGGAAGAGATGTTGTATGCAAGAGGCATTAGAGGTTCCTTCCTCCATTCATTTACTCATCCCCCTATAGCTTACCCTCCGTTTTAATTTCAAAAGTACTGACATAAAGAGAAGGGGTATAGGGACTTCACATGTCTTGTGTGTTTGTTTGGGTAAAAGAAACACATAAAGACATAGAGACAAAGAGAACGAGAGCAGAGAGGACAGAGACTTGTACGCCTGATACTTGAGAGCTCTCCTCTCCTGTTGTTCCTATTGACTTGGCGCTCCAGCCTTCAGGGCGCGAGAGAGCGAATGAGTGATTCAATTATTGACAACACAGAACTCTGCCCCATCATAAACATATGCTTCCCCTTTCATCCTCTCCCAGGCCGGGTATATGGAGATCTGGAATAATGTTAATGCGTGCCTTCGACGCAGCCCTCTTTTATTCTCAATGGCGAGCTCGACCAAAGTCAACAGTCTAACCTTCAATTTGCTGACACGCATCACACATTTTTAAAGCATTAAACTCAATGAATACAAGCCCCCTGGAATTAGACATTGTTATGTACAGCGAGTCATTCCCTCTTCCTCTCATCCATGGGTTACATTTGAATTTGCCTCTAAATCCTTTTCAAATTTACCATTTTTAACTCAAACAAGCTTCTTTGTTTTTTGCGAAAAAGTCCAACAATCGTGTTTAAAGTGTTTAAATCCTGAGAAGTCAAATGTAATTGGTGGATTTAAACTTGATTTCGCCTCCTCTCCTACAATAAATTGACAGAGAAACAGAAAGTGGGGGTGGCAACAGCACCAACATAAAGAAACAACTTCTGAAACTTGACTATTACTGCTGCAAAGATGACAATTTATGGGGGATAAAAAATGGCTGAATGTTAAAAGAGATGTTCTGATACCATTTCCCTTCCTGCTATCGATTTCTGATACCTGAGCTTTGCGAATGGGCCGACAGCGAGTCCCAATCTGATACCCATGCATTAAAAAAAAAAATATATATATATAGAATTTTAACATCTGTCTGTTACTCACTCTGTATGGAAGGGATAATTGGTGTGGTAAGGCCTGGCTCAGGTTGAACCATTTAATCTGGGTGAAACTAATATAAACTCAAGAAGCAGTCACATCAGTACAGAAAGGTGCATGCTCACCTGTGCCCAATGCTGCATATTTTAGAAGCATTTCTAAATGACATGTATGAAAACTGCTAGATAATATATTTGAAAACTCTACACACAATAATTTGAAGCAAACACCTTTTTTCCTGGGGATGTCCACGTTTGCTTGCTCATCATTAAGTTCCGGCCATTATGTGTTTTTAACTGCAGCTGTTCTTCCCTCCCCCTTTTTAAACCACCAGTGTTTCAGACCTTTTGACCCCCCCCTACTCGCATTGCCCCTGGGCGCGGCCCCGCATGGCCCTCCTCCCTCCCCCCCCTGTACAAGTGCCTGATCAAATCCTCTGCTCCACTTCATCAGCTCTCAGCAAATCAATGGACATCACAGAGATTATCTTTGACAGAGTAATTACACAGAGACAGAGAACTCAGAGGATGACGTGAGGAGATGGGGAGGAGTGGCGGAGGGACGCCGTGCAAAGCCTCGGCTCTGCATCCACTCCTCGCCTTTCACTGCCCACCCAGATCACATCAAGGAGATGATTGTGATATGTATTCAACATCACGACATATCAGGGTTTCATTTCATAAAAATGAGATTTTACTACATTGTTCAGTTCCGAGGCGGGAATTAACAGCAGCAACCTGAACATTACATAAGAGATTAAGTCACCCGGAATAAACTAGTACACAAAACATCAGAGTGTAAACAACTGAAGACTGTTGTTACTCTTATGTTTTATGATTTCATTTTATTTATTTCTCTTTCCTCACACTGCTCGTCCTATCTCCATCCTACAATCACTCCATCCATCTCTCCCTCTTCCTTCAAGTCTGTAAGAATGACTAACACCTCTATTTCTCACTCTGAAATCCCCTGTCTAGGTTACTAATCAACACGATTGTTGGAACATACTAAAACACACACGTGCTAAAAAAATATGCATATCAACACACAGTATGTCAACATTAATATGCACAGAAAACTCATGCATGCACGCAGATACGGTACCCCAGCTTGAGGAGAGGAACCACACTGTTAGTGCATACAAACACAGACTGACGCTAACGCTCGTAGCATAATATGTAGATGTCAAGCAAGGTTTTGTTCTGGAGGGTTCAGCATCAAGAGGACCACCAGCTGAGCTCTCACACTGAAACATATCAGCACATTAAACGCCATCAAACTGTGATTTATGTGTTTACCAAACCAATGGCTTTCTCCCGTGAAGCCACCTCTGAGCAGAATAAATGTTTGGTTGAAGTGGAAATTGCTTAACTGAATTCTCTCCCCTCATGATGTCGCAGGAACAAGTTACAGACTCAGAGCTGCAGTGTTTTATTTATCATCTAAATGAGATAAATTAAAATGGAATAACTCAGCTTAACTGGAATAACTTAATTAGAGTTGATCTGTAGCTGCTGAGTAATTTCACGTGTGTAAGTAGCATGTAGAGCTCGTTTTACACCCATGTGATTTTTGCAGGATGAATTAACTGGAGCATTGAAACATCTAATCATCGCGAGGACATACTTTTAAATAAGCCAAGTAGAAAATGTAAACAAGACAGCTGACCAACTTAGAACCATCTTGCGAGATTATTTTACATCTAGACTTTAACCGATTACAAATAGTTACTTCCTGAAGCCCGGACGAAAAGATCACGAAACAGTCGCCTTTCGACTCACCTCTCTTCTCTTGTGCAGATATTGAAAATGTGTCAGCAATAAAATGAGCTGTAGCTCTCCTGAGACCCCCAAACTCTCTGTCCTCAGGCCACACACCTATCTTTAAACCTCTAATTGCCTCCAACATATGACCGGGACTGTTAATGCCACACAGCCAAAATCAGCAGCTGACCTCACAACCTGGCCCAGTCATCTGATTTGTGTTCGCTGGCTGCCCTCTTATCACACAGGCCATTTAGGACATGGTCAACAGTCACATAATCCAAACTCCTCTGCATTTTTATGTCAGGCGTTATATGCAAATTCACAAATCACACATCATAAATGAGCTACTCTGAATAAAAGCCCTTTGGGAGCTAAAAGCAATTACAGAATAATTGCTTGAATATCCTGAATGTACGCAGAATGGAGTAGTGTGTGTGTGTATGTGTGTGTGTGTGTGTGTGTGTGTGTGTGTGTGTGTGCACTCAGCAGAACAACCTCCCTTGCATTGTCACTAATAGAGGGAAGCAAAGCCAGACGAGGGACGAGCACAGCTGGAGTACGAACAGCAGCACAGAGGCACGGGAGCGTAAACAGTCTAACTGAAGCATCCTCTCTACATGCACACGAGTCCACATCTCTATTCATGTTTATGCACAAAAAGAAAAAAAAATCACCTCTCGCTGCGTGAACCAAACCACGAAGGATGGTGAGTGACATGTGAAATGCAGGATAACACTCACCAGCCATTGTCAGAATTCCACAGAACAATCAGAGCCGAGCGGAGAGAGGAACGGAGACTGAGCCAGAACAAGAGGGAAGGAAAATTAAAGATTGAAAAAAAAGGCAAGGATGGATAAGGGCAGAGGCGATTTCAAAGCTCCATTTCTTTCTCCCCCCCTGCTGCTACCGATGCAGACTGCCGCTTGCCTCTTCTCTTCCTTACTTGTGGTTCTCTTCCTCCTTCTCTCCCTGCCTCCTTCCCTCTCTGCTTTAAGGCAAGGGGTGGAGAATAAGCGCTATAATGCTCTCTCTCCCTCACGCTGCTCCCTCTCTCCCACCCTCTCTTCCACACCCTGCACAGAGCATGCCCTACTTCCTGTCTTGCCTCTGACACGGGACACACTCTTCTCTCTTATGTTTGTGTTCATTCACGCTGACATGAATGAATCAAAGGGTAGCTCCTAAAACCTGCCTCTGATTTGAGAATGGTGAAGGTTTGTCCCCTTTCTCTCACTTGTTCCCTCTTCCTGACTCCAGCTAAACCCTCCCTTTCCCCCCCGTCAGTGATTGACTGCACCTCCCATCTCCGTTTCCCTGCGCAGGGAGGAGCCTGCATATGGATCGCAGGGGGGGGATCACATGTATGTGTGTGTGTGTGGTTGCAACCCGGCTTGGCCCTGCCCCCCCTGTGTGGCTCCAGCGGGTGTGTGTTGTGTGCTCTTTGTCCTGTCAATTCTGGTGCGAGGTGTTCAGCTTTTCCTGTCAGCCACTATTGCTTGCCTCTGTTGCCACCGCTGGCAGCAAAGGCAAGGGGTTAGGGGGGGTGCAGTAAGCCCAGAGTGTTGACTCGGTTTAGCTCATGCTGGGCCCTGGGCAGAAAAAAACCCCATCATAAATATGAGGCTGGAGCTGCAGCTTTGGCGTAGTGACTTGGCCGGTGGGGCCAGCCAGAGGGTTGCTACTAGTAGTTTTAGACAGGAATTTGGGTGGGAGGGTTTTGCCATGCTCAATTTGAGCCAGAATTGGTGGACTGGCAGAAGAGATAGGGCTGAGTTTGAGGTTATTTCTAGAGCTCACACGGTGCAGGAACTGGCACGAGTCGGGGCCGGGACACACACCGATAAGGCAGAGCAGCTGTGGAGCTATGGGCTGGTTTACAGAGCCACCACAGCTTCTGCACGTCTGCAATGATGTCATCAAATATGACATCATCCTTACCCCCCTCGTTTTCCTGGACACACAGACACACTCACAGAAACCAAATGACCACACAATAGGGCAGGGAGGACAAATACTGAGCTTGGAGTTCACACCCAGTTTAAACAAGAACACAGGTCACAGGCACATTGTGAGCTTTTAAAAGAACAAAACCAGTAAACCTGTCCCAGTGGCTTGCTGCTGGCCACCTGTTTCCTCTTTAACTGAAAAAAACAGCAGCTCTACCTTAAAGTGTAACCTCACCTCCAGCTAAAATTTAGAAAAGGCTTAATAAAGCGGTCAAGGGACTTTGGGTTGTGTAAATAAATAATATGATGAAAATAAGACCCACATTTTCTATGTCAGCTCAGGCTGGTTGAAAATAATATATTATAACTTGGTGGAAATATTGTTCTATGATGGGTTTCATCAACAGACACATTCAGTTTACAGCTAAAGAGATGTTATTACATGTGTAGATCATGTTTATATATTTATAGAGACAACAGATGTCATTTCACTCAATTTCAGTCGAAATCTGTCAGTTTGAAATTCAAGTTTAAGTATATCTCATGAAAACAGCTTTATGCAATAAAAGATTACAAAATGACATTTAATATGTGCAATTTTCTTGTAAATATCGGAGACTGTCTATAAAGATGGAGGACAGGACTGCTCATAAAAGTGAAGCCAAAGCGCCTCAATCGCCACCTGGTGGCTGGCTGCAGTATAGTTCATAGAACCTGTCTCCTCCATTTTATTGCTTATGGGACACTGACACAACTAAAATGTCAAAATACACGTAAAATAAGTTTTAAAAATGGGTGGAATTGCCATGACTGACAGCTGAGACTGACTTGTGATTGGTGGAGCACATGCATCCCTTGATCGCTACAACACGGACTCTGGTTCCTAATTTGCACGATGGTAGCGCTGGTATCCTGGATTTTAGTGAAATAAAATCTGAATTTCTTTCTCAGTTTATGTTAAAAACACAAGATTGGGGCACACTATGAGAAATTGACAAACATATTTAAATTTAAGTGTGTGAAGGTTTTCATGCAACAGCGGGGGAAACGTTCTTTATCCTGGTCTTCTTCTTATCCTGATGCAAACCCCTCTCATGCTTATCACTGTTAATCGAGGCACGCTATGTGTGGCTGCTTTTAAAGAGCAACCTTTTTTCTTTTTAATTCAGCTTAATGGAGGTTTCATCAGGAATGCTTCTTCATTAATAACTTCCTCTGAGCAGTGCCTCTGGGCTCCGGTCCATTCACATTCTGTATCATTTCTATCTATCATCCCATCAGTTTAAAAAAACTTAAGAAGCAACTCCTTTCTGGTTCCCTTAATCCAATTAGATGAGCCTAAAGCTACCACTTCTCTCACTTTCCACACAAACACACACACACACACAAACATACACAGCCGCTAATCACCGTCCCTTTTATCAGTCCGATTAGCTGCACCTGTAACACGCTGCTTCCAGCTCCTGCAGCCGCTGCCAACATTTAATCACCACTTTCCCCACCACCACCACCACCACCAAGGCTCCATCAAGTCAATGGGATGATGCTCTGGTAGGTTATGTTGCCAATAATCATAACGACTACTTTAGGAACAGTGCTTTGTATCTATAAACTTGCCTCCTGATTTGAATATCATGCAAGTTTTGAAAGGGAAACAACATGGCTGCTTTATGACACCACCTTGATGACACTATTGGCAAATTGCAAGACGATGTGAATACAGGAGCTGAAGCTGGGTGTGACTGTGTGGACGGAATCATGCAGTTGGCCTTTACTTACCACAACTCAATTACCGCAGGCCACTTTTACAGTTTCAGATAGAAACTGTCGCTGCGCTCCTATAAATAAATCTACATATGCCTAAAATAGACATTTCAGCAGTTTTACTTTTGACACTTCTGTAATGTGCAATATGGTAAGATGCACAAAATGAATAAACCATAGCATGCTCTAAACCCTTTGAATGGATCATATGGAAAAAAAAAAAAACATAGATGCAGTGTTAGATGGACAGGAGGAGAGTGCAGTGTGATTACAGGGAGCTATTTGAGAGAGTTAGCTGAAGCACAATGAAAAGCTGAACGTCTGACCCAGACACAATCCAGCTCATGATGACAGCACTCAGAAAACATAGCCTCTTTTTTTTTAAAGGGACACTAAGATCTGTCTGGCGCCATCTCATCTCTCCTCCAATCCAGTGCTTGTCCCTTCATTTACAATTCCCCATGTAGTGAGAATGCAACGCAGTGCAACGACAGCCATCAGTAAAGAATGCAACGGTCTGCATCACACTAAAGGAATCCGTCTAATAGATTGTGACTGAGTCCAGTCAGTGGCAAAAAGAGTTAATTTGCAGTGGTCGTCTTGTGTCCTGTGTGTGAGAGCGACAGGCGAGTGGCGTGCGAGTGTGAACTGTGATGCACCTTTGACTTTCGTGGCAACCCGACGCTTGTGCTAAGAGGGGAACAGACAGCTCGACACCTTGGTACTGCAGTGTTTATTTCTAACCAGGTCAGACTGCAACAAACAGAGCTGCGCTGCTGTTATGATCCACATGGCAGTCCCTCTCTTGTCTTTCATTCTGCTTGAGACATTTCAGATAAATAGAGCAGCATTTTTATTTTATTAACACTGCATAAAAAGCAGTGTTTGTTAAATAAACGTCAATATATTTTTAGACATGTTATTTAATGTTTATAAGAATCAATAGATCATAAGTTAAAGCTACACAATCAATTTCAGTCAGGTAACTCCCATTTGGATTGTTTATTGCAGCAGCAGAACATAGTTAGAGTTTGGTGTCTATAGGCCTCGACTTCATCACTTCCCAGATAAGATTACATTGATTTTAATGGGGAGTAATGAGAAAAAAATCGTAACTCCTTTGTCGGAGCCTTCGGCTGGATGCTGTGGTGGTGGAAGGGCTGAATTGACGGGCAACGATACTGACGCAGGGCAGCGGAGGCTGTGACAAGCAAAGGAAAGAATTGGAAAATCTTTGCAGTATAAATAAACTGCCAAATTGGGAGTGTGATGATTGTGGAGAGTGTGGCATGTCCCATGATTAGAACAGTGAAGCTCAAGCTGGCTGAACTAACTCCAAAGCACTGCTCCATTTACGGCAAGGGTCACAATTAGGTGGACCGTGGTACCGATCTGGACCCAGGCACCATCCGATCTGGGTCCGGAACTGTAACCATTACATCCTTTTGACAAATTTTATTTTATTTTTTTAACCAGCACAGCTTTTCTAGCCTTTGTGACACTAATTTAGCTGCCCAGGAAACTCACAAAGCAATTGCTTCAGTGTTGTCAAATGAGATGATGACAATCACATGTGGGTTTCAATAAGCATTCTAATCAAAATCGGTGGGGGCACCCAGTCAGATGAGATAGTAGACAGTGAGAAGTGCGTGAGAGAATTTTTAACAAATAGAAAAAGGCTAATTTAAGTTTCACTGCTTATTTATTTATTTGTCTATAAGGAATCCCTTTATTTTAAGATACACATGATCAAAAAAGACTTTCAGTCATGCATTTAATTTTGACTGAGAAAAAAGATTGTTTATTTTTCATTAGAGTAGTTACTTATGATGCTTTCAATTCAATGTGAAAACTGAAAATAAATATTTTAATATTATTACTTATATTCTTTTTGATTTGGCAATTAGTGGCTGGCTACACACAGACGTTGATCTAACATTTAAATATATAAAAAAACAAATGCCATGAGACTGAACGTCTAAAACAAAGAATATATTATAACAATATGAATAAAATCATGAATACAGAGGCAAAATCTTTATAACAAAAGTTTTTAGAAGGGATTGTGCTCCCTCTCTCTCATTGTATTTACTTTTTTTTAAAAAGATATCGCAGCGTCCGAGCCTCGGTACAGACACTGTGTGACCTTGGCGAGGAAGCGTCTGGAGGAGGCAGAACAAGAGAAGGATAATGAAGCGCATCAGGATCCCAGAATCAAAGTCTGAGGAGTTCTATCACACCAAGGTTTCTTTGCACACTTTTTAATAATACATTTGATAATATAATATTTATAGTATTTTAAGATAGAAGCAATTGCACTATATAAAGTTGAGGGAAAAAATATCAAATTGTTGATGCAGTCAAAGAGATTGATGTAAGAAGACAGGTCATGAGACAATTGAATGAAATGGGTTTTTCGCTTTGGAGGTTTCCAGTGATGCAGCATCACAGACACGACAGGAAGGCCAGTCCACAAAAGTGAAACATCAGGGATAGATAAGTAACTGAAGTCTTGTGAACACAGATTGTGCACTGGCTTGTATGATGTAATGCAGTCCGACAGGTCGTCAGGTGATTCCTTTATCTTTGGACAAACAATTGGCTGCACTGTAAAGTCAGAGCATTTAGGAAGGCCAGGCTGTTTGTATTAGTTACTGAAGATAGAGGCCAGATGTGACTCGGATCAGTTGATGCAAAGTCAGGAGAGCCGGTGGATGTAGAGCCAGCTCTTCTGTAATACGCAATTTAGCAATCCAATTCACTGCTGGCTCACATCCCCAGAAACAGAAGCACGGATGATGCTGATCAAGCTGCAGAAATTTGAAAAGAGGCTGCTTGTTTTTTTTGGAACATAATGGATAGGCAGATGGTGACTGGAAATGTAAAAAGAAAAACCTTCCCTGCTCCAAATGATGGGACCTGTGTGGGAAGCAGTGACGTACGTCATACGCCTAAAATTCACCTATTTCTCTTCAAGTCAGAGAATAAGTAAGTCCTAGTTTACACCACAGACTTCATCTAAAGATGGAAGACACATCTACACCTCCTTGCCATATCCAGAAATTAAGCCAAAATATCCCTGATATGAATGCTGCCAGTCTACGCAGTATGGATTAGTGGATGGAGCAACAGTATAGAGGTCCTGTCAATCATGAAGCTTCAGCACACGGGGGAGAGTATATATATTCACTAGATCCAGACAAACCTTGAACATACATCAGTGTGATAAGAACTTACTAAAATGACAGCTTTGAGAAAAATGTATTTGACGTGTTCTTTATATGACTTTATAATTTGGTCCATGTCCCACCCACTAACATGGGGGAGGCAGGGATTATGACCTAGATACTACAGCCAGCCACCAGGGAGCGATTGAGATTCTTTGGCTTCACTTTTGGGGAGCAGTCCATGTCAGAGCATGTCGTCCTTCTTCATATACAGTCTATGGATCACACTCCCTGCAGATGAACTCTGGCCTCATGAATCTTGACAAGGCACTAGCTGATCATGATGATGAGCTATACAGTGAAACTCAAGGTAAGTCTCTTTTACTACACACACACACACACACACACACACACACACACACACAATAATCTATGTGTGACTCTTGTCAATCATTTTAACACTATCCCTATAGTTTCCATATAATCCCATGTTCTTTAAATTCAATCCCGAACATTTGTCAGGAAATCTTTGCAGTTTCTAATATTTATAATACTGCTGCGTGATAAATAAATGAAAAGCCTGTGACCGGAGTAGATTAAAGAGAGGGATGAATGAATAAATGAGAGTTTGCATGTGTACTGAGCGCTTCTTTAAAGGGATGCGCAGGGTGCTGCTTTGATGGGGCCCTTGGTATTCCTGTCACGCTCAAGGCCTTATCCATTACAGCTCATTACCCGGAGAGAGAATGAAAGAGACGAGACCCTCTGGCCGTGCGTGCCCGCTCGCACAGAGGGGCCCAGCAGGGTTAAACATCAACTACACAACCGAACCCCACAAGCTGGGCAGGTGTCAACAACACTCGGACAGCCCTGAGGAGGATTCTGCTCCTAATTATACAGAGAGGAAAGTGATCAGAGTGGTATGATGGAACATTGAAACTAATGTGCAACACTGGTCTGGTTTAGCAAAGTGTGGTAATCATGCTCACATTCTGCCCCATTTACTGTAAGGATGAGCTATATTGTCCATAAAGGAAGACATAATAAACAGAAAACAACTTGTTGAGTCAAGAAGTGAAACCAAAGCTGTAAAAGTGTCGCTGTTATGGTATTTTTTGTCTATTGTATTTTGTCCTCTTTTATTAAGAGTGCTTTCAGTTCATGTTTAAACAAGTGTTTTTTGTTATGTTATGAATCCATGTTTTAAGTTTGTTCAGTGTTCCTCTGTTTCCTGTTTTATTTTGTAGTCCCTGCTCCTGGTGTGTTTTCCCCATTTGACTTCCTGCCCTCATCATGCTCACCTGTTTGTCTTGTGCCACCTGTCCTCACTTACTCATTAGTTCAAGTGTGTATTTAAGTCTTGGTGTTCCCCCCATGTGGTTGTTGGTTCGTCATTGTTTCTCGTCATGTTCATGTATCTTGTCATTCCTCGTCATCTTCATGTATCCCGTCACCTTTGTCATGTTCCTTGTAGGTTCTTTCATGTCTTTCCCTGTTCCACTCCGCTGTTATGATTGATTGCGACTTTTGTTTATTGAGGATTATTTTGTTAAACAGTATTTAGTTTTTGCGTTTTGGTCCACCTGCTCACCTTTTTCTACCGCATTCCCCCCCCCCCCCCCCCCCACACAACCTGATATAAAGTGCACAGATCCAATTTGAAAAAGGACAGGGAATTTTTCTAGGGTAAAATTTAAGTATGACTTAATTTTATTTCAAACTTTATTGCAGCATATAATCAATTTGAAGCAGCAGGAGTTTCACCTTTGCTCTTAGTTGTACTCTCCATTTTTAATATATGATTATACTCTATTTGTTTTTATAATATAATAATATTTTCAAAATGTATTCTATTTTAACTGCTAATTAACAGGAGGTAAAATTAAAAACATTCAAAACCAGAAAAGGCAGTTGACTAAAGAAGAGATAAAGCACATTACAGATAAAGCAGTAACACTGACTAAAGACAACTAAAACTGTATAAAAAAAAAATCATAAATGTATTCAGCTGCTTATAGACATTTAAAGGTCCAGTGTGTAAGATTTAGATGAAAGGGAACTATTGGCAGAAATTTAATGTAGAATAATTCTCATGATGTTTTCACTAGTTCCCAGAAAAGGCACTTTATATTTAAATACTTTATATTTACATCAAGGTGGCCTCCGTAGAGAGGCCGCCGTGATGTGAGTTCAACTGAAGTTCACCACAGGTTCATGTTTAGAAGGGAAGGGTGAGGTGGGGGTTATTCAACTGCAACATGCAATTTCAACACTAGATATCACAACATTCTACACACTGTACCTTTAAGCTCTTAAATGTAAGTATCAGACTTCAACTTAACCGAGCAGCTAACAGTATGCCTGTTAAAAAACACAAGGACTAAAAGTTTCTCGTTGTGTCCACCTTTAGCTATGTTGCTAGGCGACAGCGGTGAGGTGAAACAAGCTGGTGACACAAATCACTGGAATCCTCCATAGAACAGACCATTTCATCTGGGTTCGGCCTTCCCACTCTACAGCCCATGAAGGCTGCGTCCTCCCTCAATTGAGACACAGGTGGTCTGTTTAAGGTAATGCAGTACTTTGACGAGTCTTGTGCACCAGGAGGATCTAAAGCTTCGATATCCAATTATGGAACTTGTTTGTCACAACAGCATAACAAAAGTAAACCACAAACACACTCGTGCCTGTGTGCTACATTCTCAAAAATGAATCGCCATCTCTGTCCTTGAGGCAAATGAAGAGCAAAACAAAGGCTGCCAAATGGAGCCTTTTCAAAAAATACCCAACTCTGCCTGAGCACCAAAACAACACCACATCCGTCTGGAATTCATAAAATGCTCCTTAGGAGATATGGAAACAGAGACAGATGATGCTATGAGGTCACGTAATCATGACCAAATTAGAGGCAAAAGATGAGCTGTTATTGATGGCTTCATTGAATGTGCACAGGATGCAACTCAATAATGCACAGTAGTAAGTGGAACCTTCTCTGTGCAACACATTAATACCCTCAGAGCTCTGATTCATCTTCACCAAATAATGCTGATACATTGCAAATGAGATGGAGAGAGGAGAGATGCCAAAGAGAGGAGGAGGAGGAGGATGCACTCTTCCTCGGCCTAATTATACTGCAGCAATGAGCATAATGAAAGCACTGCTGCTGTGTTTCTCCAGACAAGCAAAAAAAACAAATCTGAAACCAGACATTTGATTGTTGTCACTAATAGGTGTGTGTGTGTGTGTGTGTGTGTGTGTGCGCGGGGGGGGGTGCACTGGTAATCATCACGAATAAACTCTGAATAACATTCATTCATATCTTCAACATTTTCTAGATCCCATCAACCCCGACCAGTGTCTACACCCCAGAAGGGTTTCCAGTAATATGCAGCCACGCCCTCTTTTAACTTTAAATACATCACAATGGGTCAAAGAGCCATAGAGACTATCCATATCACATTGATGTTTATCCAATTCTGGTAATTTGTCTGGTATTTTGGGTTTTAAATAGTGAATTGATGCTGTAACAACAGGGTGAAACTTCATGCTGACAGCTGAGACTGGTCTGGCTCCACATGACGTCAAAAGCACAAAAGCCTGTGGATCTGGGACCTTTTGATTCAGTTTTGTACAAGAGAGGGATGTGGAGATGTGTTGTCATTTTGTATACGCAGTCTATGGAATGAATTAGTGAATGAATGAGTGAATTAATTAATTAGATGATTATGAAGACATAATGAACGAATTAGAAAGAAAAGAAATTGTGCGTCTGTATTTGGGCGTGATTGTGTGTTGCAGGGGTGTTGCATGACCCTCAGCTTTAGAGTGGGACTGATGGAGAGAATGGAAAAAAGGAGCATGAGGAGCTAAAGAAGACATTTTCCTAAAAAGAGAGAGTGAGAGAAAATATAGAAGGGTTGGGAGCAAGCAAATAATGACAAATGTGTTAGAGACAAGAGTCAAGGAAGAGAAACGATGGCGCCGTTGCACAAAATGATGCAGCGATGGCACGGAGAGGATTCGGGGGGGCGAGTCTGTGAGCACTCGACTGGGCTTAATGTAGCGTAAATCCACCAGTGAACTGCGGCTCCAAACAACAGCTCCTAACATAACTGAGAGACGCAGATAAGAGGGGACCAACGTGACAAATGATAGTGGAGCAGGAATGCACGGGAGAGACGGATGAAATAAACACCAGAGTGAGAGGAGGAAGTCAAAGAGAAACAGAGGCAGGGACTAAAAAGGGTTAATAGACTTGACTAGATTGACTGTCAGGGAATGAGGGAGTGAGATGTGAGGAGGGGGAGACAGGACGCAGAGGAAGGGAGGGAGCAATAGAAAAAGGTTGGATATTACAGTCGGACCACCTGGGGAATGTTTACAGAATTTAATAACTCTAAATGTCATCACTTTATTGGATTTATGTATGGTTGTCTCTCTCTCTCTCTTTCCATCTTTCTTTTGCGCACACACACACACACACACACAACACACAACACACAATCTAACACTTCCACCTGCAACAATTACCATGGCGCTGCAGCTTTATGGAGAGATGACAGGGAGATTTGTATGAAGGGCTCTTGAATTTGGTTACAGGCAGGGAGAGCTCCTTAAAACACACAGGCTGGTGCTTCACTGCCTTATATGGTCTCTGAAACTTAACATTACAACTGTCAATACAAGGGAAGACAACACAGACTACATGGAAGAGATATTCAAGACCCCAGTGAGTGTAGTTATTCTTGTGAACGCTTTGCATGATCAACACTCTTCGATATTAAAATGGCATGATGGATGTGCGTCCATGTTGCTATGTAGTAACCACCTCTCTCTTCAAATCAAAATAATAAAGATCAAGAATTTATCAAATGGAATGATATTCCTTACAGTAAGAATAAGCTTTTTGAAACAGTATTTAAAACCATTCTGATATAATCCAGGGTTCTTTCTGTGTGAGTCGTGTCTGCGTTTGTTCTCTCCAGGTGCTTCCCCCCACAGACAACATGCAAGACTTAGGATAAGCGATATAAATAATGTATAGATGTATGTAGTTAATTGTTATTCAGATAAAACTATTGTAAAAAGTGAAAATATTAATGTTGATAATATATTAAGTCCTAACAGGTCATAGCCGATGTTTGCTTACTCTCTCAGAACCATAGGTCAGTGTAAACCTGGACATTTTATTATGTCCATGCATTATCCTCACTGAGCCTCTCTCCCTCCATCAGAGGAGGGGTTTGTATTTCAAAGGTGGGACACACACTAAGGGCAAGCATAAATATTAAAATTAAAATTAATGTCCCCATACTTTTGATATGTCTCTTTCATGTCTTAAAAAAATGCTTATTATAGAAAATAGTCACTTTATTGACTTATCATTGGGGGAGGCGAGCAGAATTAAACCACGTTACAGATAGAGGAAGTTCACTAATAGGGCCCTGATATCTGTCCTGCACCTCAAAGCAATATGAATATTAAAATATGTGTTTCTTATTAAACTAGAGCCTGGAGGAAAACAAGCAGCAAATTAAAGATCCTTTTCCTGCAGAAGAATCATGATTGATTTGTCCAATACTGTCTTCTGAAAAAGTGTGTGTGTGTGTGGGGGCATATCCTCTGTGCACTCCTGTAATTACGCCCCTGACGGACATATATCTCTCAGCGTGCAGCATAGTGCTCCCTGCAATGCAAACATAATTGAAGAATATGCTGAGCAGATTGTCTGAGACGTGCGAGACAGAGGGAGCAGGAAGAGAAATACTGATGTAACAAATCTGTTCAGCCATTTTATCCATCTGCTGATATTCAGAGCTGAAGTCTGAGAGTGACGGCAAAAAGGCTTCCCTGCTGTGTTATTGAAGCAGCCGTTCCATAAAGACGCATGAGTCACCGGTGCCCACAGTGCTGAGAGCTGCAGTTACTCAAGCAGACGCACACAGCGATATGCATACAAGTATAGAGACATAATCACAAACCATCAGTTACATCAAACTACTACTGTAGCAACTAAATCCAGACAAATAAGTGTTCCCATGATGCCACAGTGAGGTAGTGGATGGACAGGATAATGGAGCGCAGACATTGTCCTTATAGGACACAGGACTTAAGTGTGTTTGTGTGTGTGTGTGTCTGTGTGTGTGTGTGCTTTCAGGGAAGCTGGTGCAGGCTACGTATGTAGTGTGTGTGTGTGTTCTTGTGTCTGTGAGGGGGAGAGAGAGATAGATAGGGTGCATGTGTGTTTTTACTGTAAACAGTGGGTGAAATTGTGTGTGTGTCGGATATCATTCACACAATACTAAAACTTTTCTGGCTTGTGGGCTGCTGTGGGGAGGCAGCAGAGAGGAGAGAGGGTGAGAAACAGCACTGAATATTACATACTAATGGATTATTTAAGTTTTCTTGCCAACATACTTCACTGCTTTATTGGCACACAAAGATGCTCCTTAGCATGTTGCCACCACAACACACCGCTAATAAAAACACATTCTTTATCTTGATTATTTAAATCTGAAAAAACATCTATTGTCAAAACATCGGCCGACTGCTTTCGGAAGGACATTACAACAAGGGGACATGCAGCACTGTGTAACCAAGCACTTGACTGTTGCTAAAGAAACTCAAAGCCTGCACGTTTCAATCCACTGTGATATTCATCAGTGTCCAGCCAAGGTCGAGGTTGATCAGATGAGAGGAGCAGAAGCCAGTGAGGGTCAGATTATCTCTGATACAAGAAAAACACACAGAGCGGATGAGAGCAACGTCAAGCAGAGGACATTATCAGGTCAGCACACAGAACAATGACAGACCACTGCCCAGAGACACTGGTTACACTGAAGCAAACATAGTACAACCTACATTTGTCCAAATGGTGTCTTTGCAACTGCACAGTGCTGATTGTACAAACTGAAATGTATAAATAAAGGTCTCTTAAAGTGAATCAACAAGCTTAAAGAAATTGTGAGTCTATAAGCTACAACTAGGATCGTCCATCTCATTAACAAAATACTCAGCACGCAAACTCGGAGCCCATCGGTTGTCATTTGGTGACGAATTAGCCTCGAGGGGCGAAGGCCAACATTGTGAGGCTTCCAATGCAGAAAGCAGATATCGGGGCCAAGACTCTCTCTACCGTTCCCCACATGAGTCAAACTTTTCTCCACACAAAACAGCAAATCTTTTCGTAGGTGTTTTAGGTCCAGAAGACATTTTGGCTAATCTCTATTAACACCTTTCATTGTATGAATGCAAATAAATTAAGCTGACGGCATATCTGTCACCGTGTTCCACCTCTTTTGCTCACCACACGGACTGTTTACCTGCGGGCCACCAAAACCTGCTCAGACGTGTTTGGTCAGAAGTATTCCGGTCCCCAAATGTTGTCTCTCGCCGACACATTCTGCATATTCACAGGAACAGAATCTGTTTATGGAGATTACTCATCCCGCAACTACATCCATGAAACTGCTGGTAGTGCCCTTCAGCTGAACGTTCTGTTTATCACTATCTTTTGAGCAGGAAAGTTCCTACGCTTATTCCACTAAGTGAAACGTGTACTGTGGACAAAGTACAGCTCAAGCCACAATTTTCTATTTAAATGACCGAGCCAGAGACAAAACTAGCGAAAACCGCCTTGTGTTTTTAGAGACCGAACCTGACCTGAGTCTGATATTTTCCCTGATTACAGGCACGTGAATATAAAAAATCAAGTAAAATAGCCCAGCTAATGTGACCCTACAGGACCTGCGCCCGAAATACCCATCCACATCTATTAGTGGACTCAGATTCCCTAATAAAAGCCTCAACTGCCATAATAAAACCTTAAGTCTGAAAATATTATGCAGGTATAATGTAATCATTGTTTTTTGTGCGTGCAGTGTTGGTGTGCATGCCCACACGTCGCTGTGTTTCTGCTTTGCTTTAAAGATAAGGAGTCTTCAGTGAGTGCCCGGCCTTGGATTAACACAGATGAATATTTCATGTTGGACGTCCAGCTGCTCCTCATCTGCAGGTCCCCCCCCTGAGACCACCTGAGGCTACGAGGCCTAACAATGTCATCACAGCAAACACACACACACACACTGAGCATGAACACGTGAGCACATGATGCTGCGCAAACATTCAAATATGAATATGAAACTGAGACACATGCAACTTTTATCCCTGCACAACGAGATACAAACAGTGGTCAGCGCTCGCGATGTTAAGCGCTTCGCTGCGTCTTTCATATTCAAGGCTGAACATCTGCACACCAGGAATTTTTAGGGTATAGGATTCCTTCCCTCCTCCCTTCATCTCTACTTTGTCTCATCATCTGTCTCTCCCTCTGCTAGTTCCCCTGCCTGTCTTCTTCTTCTGCAGCTTCTTCTGCCCTGTGGGGAGACTGCTCCCAGGCTGTCAGGGAGCGTCACCGACTCCTTCTCTCAGCACATTACTCGCTCGTTCTGCATCCTTTTATGCTTTCTCACTTGTTTTCGCACACGCACACACACACACACACACACACACAACTATCTCTATCTCCTGCCCATATAATATCCTAGAAGAGTGAAAGCACCAGACTGGCATTTCTCTCTTCCTCTACTGCATGTGTATGGAGATCATTATATATGAGTCAGTGTGTGCATTTGTAAGTGAGGTGTGTGTGACTGTGTGTTTCTGTGTTAAACCAGGTGAGATAAGCCACCCCCTGGACATTCCAATTTCCTGTCCGATATTTGCCGTCTTCCCGGCGCGCTTTATCGGAAAGAAACATAAATGCTGATAGCTTAGGCAACTGTTCTGCTGTTGGAAAAATAGAGACACTGAGGGCTGAAATTGGAGAGTGATGAGTTTGAAATGGACAGATAGAGGTGAAGTTGGAAAGATAGAAGCTATAAAAAAATTGAAATGGGCAAGAGAATGAGAAAAGACAGCGGGAAAAAGAAGAGGAGGTATGAGCTCATTTTGTACGACTGCAGAGTTCGCCATGTTCCACGATGAACACTTGGTAGCGTTGTCTTGTGATAGTCTGACAGTGATGTTAATGCCTCATTAAGAGTACGAAGAGAGGCAGCCATTCATCTGCAGGTTTTAGAACCAAAAAAAAGCAGAAAATCTCTTCAAATGCAGCGCTCTCATTAATTAAAACCCACAGATGGACACCTTGGCTGTTCTCCAGATGCGGTACAAAGATATGCACCGGGAATGATAGCTGTTACTCGCCCGGCTATGGAAATCAAAAAACCCAGGGTGAGCAGGCGGTGTGGCTACGGGTCCACGTGGCCTGGTCTGGAATTCTAATTGACATCGTCAGGCGGGGGTAAATGTTTGCCAAGTGGCCGAGTTTCTGAGGTAATTAGGAGACTCTATCAGAAATGGGCAATTATCACAGCCTGAAGCTAAACACTATCACATGCTGTAGAGCTGTGAGCCGAAGACCCAACCCAGATCTGTACTTTTTATACTCTGAGGCAGAGGATGGTGATGATTAATGGAGAGGCAGGTTGTTGTGTAGGACTGGTCGATTTCACGTAATCGTTTTCTTTCACATAAGGATCTGAGTATTAGGGCCATTAAAAATAACACAGATTTCAGATAGAAAGTTGAAATATCATGAGAAAAAGTCATAACTGTACAAGAATAAAGTCGTAATATTAAGAGAACAAAAAAATCTAATAAAGATAAAGTGAATAAAGCTTTTACATTAAAAGAAAAAAGGTGCACCTCACAAACTTAGAAATTGCCTATTTTGTAGGAGAGGAAAAATAAAATCATTACAAACATTTTAATATTAATTAAAATGTTATTTTCAGAATATTACATATTTATTCTCTATAATACTCCATTTTAGTAACTATTTCTATTCAGGTTAAATATTTGTTTGTTATTTGTATTTCTTTCTTTGGAATCGATTCAGGACCAGAAAAAAAAAAATCAAGAATTGCATGTAAACAAATAATACATATAATTCATACAGCACAAAATGTTTATAGCCACGGGCCTTATATTTCAGCTCAATCTCAACATTCGCATTAGCTGGTATCTATTAATAGAGCCAAAATACCAACATGTTGTTACTTGTATATATTTATATACAATCATACATGCTATACTTCTCATTAAAAAATCTGACATGTGGTGTGTTTATCTTAAACATCCAATCCAACTATGTTCTGGTTAAAAAAATATTTTTTTATTTGGTTTATTGCGATTAAGTTTCTATTTTTCCCTTTGAGGAAATGTTCTTTTCCGACCAGTGTTTATATTATTTCTATTGCCTGGCCCCGATGGTTAGACCAAGCAACAATTCATACTTGAGCATAAGTAGGTTACAACCTTGATATTGCAGAGACAAAACAGAGGAGAGAAGACTCGTCATGTGTTTCTGAGAGAGAACGAGAGTAAAGAGCGAGACGCATTAGAAGTGACAGATTGGAGAGTCAGGATTTGATGGTTTTCACAATATACTGACAACGCAACACAAAAACGTCAACTGTGACCTGAATAACCAGCCATCAGACGGAGCGAGGCACTGGAACAGAAGACGCGCGGACAAACACATGAGCACAAAAAGCTGCATCCCGGCAACAAACAAACCCCTACCTGTCACTGTCGACGCTCCTGAAGCCGGGGAGGATGTGTCTGAAGCTGGAGTTGCGGTCAAGTTTGGGCTGACTCTTGGTGCGTTTTATCGAGCCCTTCAGCCGTCGACTCAGAAACCCCTGATGGAGAGAGACAAAGACAGTCAATACAGCGGTGTCACTGCGAGGAGAGTCTCTGAGACGTCAATCACTGGCGCTCAACTTGGCAGCGGGACAGAATACATTACACAATAATTCCTAAATTTGCTGAGGCCGGAGGTCATGAGTAGTTAAAAGGAGAAACAAATGGGCATCGATTTTCATATCAGGCTGAGAGCAATGATCACTAGAGAAGCCGGGACAAGGTCAGAGGCATATATTTCCTGACGACAAAACTTCTAGCAACATCAAGCACATTCACATACAGGACCTTGACTAAAAGAGGATTCTCAGAGAGCGCAAGCAGAAAGAAATCGGTAGGAAATACTTCTGGCAGAATTACAGCACTGTGTGTCTTTATATGTCACGTACAAATACAAGTTTTGTAATTATTTCCACAAGCTAATTCAGCAGATACACCCCTTTATTAGTTTGCTCATTTTCCTCCTTTGTCTGAGTCTGTGTGTTTACTCCTTCCCAACATCTGCAATCGCACTCCCCCAAGCACCTCGCCGTCGCCATGGCAACTGCTGGCTGGTATTAGGAGTGAGAGAACACGAGAGAACAAAAATGAGATGTGGTGCAGGAATCGAAAGATGCTGCAAGTGTTCTTCTAGACACAGAGACCCCGGTCTTCTTGGCCGTGCAGATGTAGAAGATCACGGAGGTGAGGAATGAGAAGAGGACGACCACGAACCAAGACGGCAAGAGTTGGCAGAGAATTTGCGGAGGACAGAGCTTCATGAGAAAGCCAGTGAGCGGGAGAAAATAGTGAGTGGATAGTGAAGGTGCAACTTTAAGTACAAGCAGACAACATGGCAGCTTATTCACAGGGTGAACAATGGACTAAAAAGTTGCATCGCAGCCGAGACACTAGTTTAACTCCTGTGACTTTAACCTTATTTCATTCTATTACATGAATTTCACAAGACAGGTGACAGGCGACAAAAATGAGACCTCTTTTCCACCGTCGCCAGGCCATCATCATACCTGTATAATTACCACCTACAGTGTGGATAGGTCGCCTCGGGCAACAATGGAATAGGTTTAATTAGAGAGCGCCTTCCAGACAGGCTGCCAGCTGATCACAGAGGAAGTCGCTGCCTCCTGACAAACGACGCCTGTCATCAGGAAAGCACTCCAAGCCGGGAACAAAGACGCACTAATGTCGGTATATTCAAACCCACGCCAAAAAAAGTGTCGATGTTTCATGGGTGTGTGTGTGTGCATGTGAGTCCAAACTCAATAGCGGTGTCCCAGTTTCACACCATATGCTAAACTGAAAACTGACAAGTACTCAGTAAATACTTCATTTTCACCACCCAAAAACTGGATTTTTCGAGTATGTTGTTTATTTCCATTGCTGTTCCGCAATGCAATGCTCATAGGAAATCGAGGAGCTATTTCCAACTGCTAAATATTGAAGCAAATTGCATATGGTGGTGAGACAGCCAGAGAAAAAAGTTGGAAAACAAGAAGAAAAAGAATAAATAAAGGCACCCTCCGTCGATTCTGCACATGAAGTTCAGTTTATTAGACATGGGGACTTCTCCTCAGCCTGTAGAAGCAGTTGTATAATTTTATCTGTGGCTCTTGAGGGAGCTTTCTATCTGTGAATATAAGCTTAGAGACGACAAACCTAAAACAGCAAGACTGTGTTTGAAAGAGTTTAAAAGCTTTGGGATTTTTTCTCCCAGCAGGAAAGATCATAGACTGAATATAACGATGGATGACATGACAGTTTCCCAAAAGTGAAGCCAAAGCGTCCTGATCACCACCTGGTGGCTGGCTGCAGTATAGGTCATAAACCTGGCCTCCTCCATGTTAGAGGATGGGACGTGGACCAAACTAAAAAGTCAAAGTACAAATTAAATAACATTTAGTTTATTGTATGTAGTTTTTATCAAAGTGATGTTTGTACAAGTGCTCATTTGTCCAGTTAGTTTTGTTTTTAATTATTTTTAATCAAACTGCTCATGTATCATTACGCACAATGGCTACTGTCTACATACTAGATAATGATCAGATTAAGTCACTATCATTATAAGCTATTTAAAAAGGCCTGTTTGTGACATGGTCCCTTTCAGACAAGATATTTTTAATGGCGACGATGGTGATGAAGTAGAACAATCACCCACGCCCAAACATATGCACAAACACCGGCACAAACCTTTTCTCATTTCCGCATATCATCACTCACAATCCCCTCTAAATTCATCGTAATTCCTTGCCTCTTCCCTTTAGCCCCTCGAGAGTCTGTGTGCCTGCTGTTGTTGGCATATTCACAGCTCACAAATTAAAATGCTTCCCATCCACAGAAACGTGTCCCTGAAGGCGAGGTGGACTGATGGCTGGTGTTGTCTTACTTCTCTGTGAGTGGGAGGAGAAAGAGACAAGAGAGCCAGAAAGGTACCCAGGCCTGTAATCTCTCTGATTATTTTGTATTTATTGTTCTCTTTTTCACCCGACACGTGCATGTTGGGAAAAATACTATCTGCCTGTCAAAGCTCTTGCAGAAGAAGGTCAGCAGGTATGAACAGCCAATTTACCCACTTAAGGTCAGTCAGTAAGGATGATTGATGCCTGTATTAAGACCAGATTAAACCCCAAAGGAGGCAAAGGAGCATTTCAGCATTTAATTTACCTTTAGCACCTACTCGTACAGGAACAGCAACAGGAACAATAAACGAGATGACAAATAAAGAGAGACACAGAGAGGGAAAGAGTGAGGACGGAAATAGAGGTGAGACCAGTTCCTGCCAAGGGAGGCTGGTGTGAGATAAAGGAGAAGGATAAATGGAAAAAGTGGAGCACAATGTGGAGGTGGCAGATAGAAAGAAGCAGCAGAATGAAACAAAAACGAGGGGAAAAGGTTCCGCAAATGAGCAACGAGGACGCCGGCGGATCAGGGCTCAGCAGAGCATGGCTCAGCAGAGCATGGCACCAGCTGCAGAGGGCAGGACTCTTCCTCCCTGTTGGTTTATATTCTGATCAGCCCTCGTCTTAGCAGATGACACCGGTCGCTGTGAATCAAGAAAGTGACGGCTGACATTGTGCGACAGTTGAAACACACACTCATGTACGGAGCTTGACCTCTTACTACTATGTCTCGTTGTCAGGCCTGTGACACCGGCACACACAATGAAAACTGACACCTAATGAGACGTCGTACATCATGTGATTGTTGTATTGTGTGGTAAAGAAATGCGTTAATTGACACATATGAGTACTGTAATTCCCCAGTGACACTTGGTGGAATAAAACCTGAATATCAATGCATGAATGAACAAAAGCCGTAAATATGTTTAGATGCCTCAATTAATTTCTGCTAATGGTGTGTAAAAAATACTGAATTTGCTGCAATGTCTTTTACATGTTATGGTGCAAACATCAACTTATACAAAGCAGCGTGACGAGGCTATTACAGCCAGTGTGTCCTGACAGGGGGCATAACAGTGTCACGTGTTATTGTGAATATGAATGAGCGCTTCAATTACTCTGCATTTCCACGGTTGACACCTAATTAGGGGGAAGAAAGGGATGGAACGAACTTAATCAACACGCATTCAGGTTTTCACAAACCCTACTACTGGCTCTGAAGGAAAATGAATGGCAGTGGAAATAACGTGTTTGTTCATATTTACTATGTTACCTTGTGTACAGTGCAGATGTGTTACGTCTGTGCATGCATCGGTGTGTGTGTGTGTGTGTGTGTGTGTGTGCATAACAGCCTTGCATACTTGATCGTAATCTCAGCCTGTCTAAGCCCATTAAGTCAGTACAAGAGGACAGCTCAATTTTATCGCTTTTTTTTCTTTTAGATGTCTTTTTTTTCCATGAAATTAAAGCAAATTCTTGCAACAAGTTAATTCTATTCCCCCTGGCTTGGCAATTCCAGGCTTCCTTAATGGAGGGCTGATAGAATCAGTGCCTGGACAATCAGCAGGGTGTTCCCTGCTTCCATATCAAGCTCTCTTGTCCTCTTCGAGCACGAGCTGATGAAAACAAGAGACATACCTGTCCAATTAGACCCCCTGCTATTATCTGAGAGGAGAGGGGGGGTGGGGAGGGAAGAGTCAGGGGGAGATTGGATAAGGACCTAAGTCTCTATTGAGAATCAATCCAGCCGGCTATAGTGCAGTCAGCGGGACGTGGACCTGACAGACATAGATAAGGTTTGTTTGTCAGCTCTTTAAATAAGCCCTGAATAAGAGAAAGTTGTAAATAATAACTTTTCTATTTAATGTATGCAATCTTTTACTATTTTTGAATTGGTCACGGGAGATGAGGCTTTGCTAAGAGTTTAGCTTTCGTCCGTGCCTGCTGGTGAGAAATTGTTTTTGAGAGGCACCAAAGGATGTGCTTTCGCATGTGTGCACGTGGAATCCATTTGTGTGTGTGTGTGTTTGCAGACACTGAACCCAGTCTGCAAAGAACATGAGAGAAAAACCTTTTGACAGATTTAGCTCAAGGCCTAGGAGGGGTACTTTAGATGTCACTGCAACTCTGTTTTACAGGAGGGAGAAGAGTGAGGGGAGGTTTGTCATCGCTAAACGCGGGAGATGCAGGAGCAGAGGAGGAGAAGAAGAATACGACCGCCTGTCTGCTCGTCTTCTTGTTTTTATTCCAACACTTCTGTGTGCCACCAGGCGTATAACCTATGCCTCTCTCCATCCAACCTGAGCTGCAAATTAAACCCTTTTAATCACCTATTATTTGTTTACTAGTTTGTATTCCAGAGAAGTTGGTGAAAACTTAAGTTGCTGCAATAAAATCCCGTGCCAGAAGGGGGCGGTGTAAGGAAACGTGCGGTAGAGGAGGCTTTTCTTCTGCTGCTAAGCAGTAAGTCCACAGAAGCAAGTGAAGTGGTCATGTGATAGAGACATGATGACTTTGCTGTAGTATCCCCCTCTCTCTCTTTCTTCCCTGGAGAGTACAAGGAGCGGCTTAAAAGACACTTAATCAATATTTAGCCATTTATCTGACCCCGTCTCGAACAAGCTCCCTGTTCTTCTTTTCTGTCCTAAATCTCTCTCTCTCTCCCATACATTCTTGATCATATATAAACTGTTCAGTGACTATATTTGCATTGTTTTTAAAAACCACAGGAGCCAAAATTATAAAAATGTTGTCAAAAAGACAGAAAAGGTGCTAAAACAATTTAAACAGGATCTGCCTTTTTTATGAATTAATTCGTGTTCATAAAACAAATAATAAAATTGAGTAATTTTGGGGTAATAAACACTTCATTCTCATTCTGCTGGTGGTTCAAAACAATAATAAAACAAATAAAATGAATGATGATAATAATAATAATAATTAACTTCATTTGTATAGCACCTGTCATACAAGAGATGAAGCTCAAAGTACTTTACATACAATATAAAGATAAAAACATGTTTAACAAATTAAAACATTCATGTAGGAGGACAGATGTTAATTCACATAAAAACATGTTAAAATGATACTTGGATATAAAATGGATATAAAAAGAAAAGAGAAATTAAATACAAAAATGCATAAAAACAGAAAAGAAGGAAAGTGATAGAAATTACAAAAGAGAGTCGGTCAAGTAAGACTCTGTGGAGGCATCGCTGTTTGGTGTTTGTAGAGACTGAGATCTTTTACTGAAACTCTGGCCGTGTTCTGACCTGGTATTGATGTCTGTCTTTAGAGATCCCAAGTGTTCAGCTTTATGTACATGTGTTCTCACAGGTGGTTAATGCATCCTGAAAATATCTCCTTTGACTCCTCTCACTTCCCCGCTCTATATGCAAATAATCTGTCCTTTTTGTTCGCGAAGGACAATTACATTACATTTCATTTAGCTGAAGCTTTTATCCAAAGCTACTTATAATAAGTGCATCAACCATGATGGAACAAACCCAGAACAACAAGAATAAGTTGCTTCAAAAAGCCAAACTACAAAGTGCAACATGTAAGTGCCATAGAAGTGCGACAATATATTTATATCCCTTTTTCGGGGGGAGGGGGGTTATTTAGACATCATCTTCACCAAGTGTAGTCGGAAGAGATGTGTCTTTAGTCTGCAGCGGAAGATATGAAGATACAATGATGTTGTTTTAACACGGTTTGACTTTACATATGTATCTGATGACGTTTGTCTGTTTGTCGGTGTAGAGTGAGAGAAAGAGAGAAGCAAAGTCAGGAAGGGCCGAATGAGCACAGTGTCAGTCATTATGTGGTGATCAGTGTTGATATTGTGGTCACTAACATTGGAAATGTGTTTAAAGTGTGGCAGGTCAGAGACATCAGCTGAGTCCTTCATCATCCTTCACCGCAGTATTTATGTTTACAGCAATCGGACTGATTACTTTACACAGTAGTGTCCTAACCTCCACTCTGGGACATTTTTTTCAAATAGAAGTTTGAAGGTTATTAAAGGAGCGATGTGATACAGATACAAAGTGTCCTTCCACCTCACTCTTTTTCAAAGAGGTAATGGCAGTAAAAAGCAAGCTGAAAACACCAGGAGAATGTATATTTAAATGTAAGTACTCAACCGTTAAAAAAAGATATTGTCAACATTTTGAATCAACCGAAGAACGTTTTCGTCTGTATATTTGTTGCTTGACGCCGTCTCCGTAGAACGGGTCCTCCGCAGGATGCTGCCGCTGAATTGAGACACAGCTACAACGTTACTGTACCTGCTGAGACGTTATAAAAGTCTGATGACTGAGCACTGAGAGCTTGTGGCCCTGCTGGCCTAACATCTACTGTTTACAGTTCACCTGCGGGTCTTCATCTCCCCGCTCATTATTTATTTATGAAATTGTGCACTGCTAATTGCTAATTAGCTTTAAATTGATGACTCATGGCATATTTCTTTGCTTCATTAACCGGCTGTTTATCTATTGAATTAAACATGGCAGAAAGCAGCCTGGATTTGAATTAGAGCGAGATGGCAGGAACCGACCGCCCTGTGTGTGTATGTGTGTGTTTGATTGAGAGGTGTGTTTGTAGTTGAGTGACTGATGGTATGGCGTGTGCACAGGTGTGGAATGTGTGCGCAGGCTGTGAATATTATTCAGGGTGAAAATCACACAGGATCTGAGAGTCAGTGGGGGATAGTGTGCTGAACACGAGATGAGTAGATGCCTGACGTTCAGAAGCCAAACATCAAAGATCCAGTTCCAATATTTGAAGTAAATGAGTTTCAGACTGGCACAAATCCATCTGGACGCCAGACAAGGCTTCTGTAAACCTTGATATATAACTAACAAACTCCTAAAGCTGGGGTGGGCAACCATGCCACAACACAAAGTTAAGAAACTTTAAACCAGCTGTAAGTAGCATCATCCACATCAGTACCATCTGACAACAGATGCCTTGCTAAAGAGAAACAGTTCAATATGCTTTTAATAATTTATTATGTGGTCCACAAAGGATATTATTAAAATTTAAATGGCCCTTGACAGGAAAAAGGTTCCCCACCCCTTGTCCTCAGGCAAACTAGTGCGGAGACAAAGAGAAAAGCCAAGAGAGGAGAACCAATGGACAGACAAAGACACAGATGGTCCATAGAGACACACTCACAGTACTCACGGTGACTCTGAAAGGTGTGGCGGCAGTGGATGCCGCCTCCATGGTGGGTGTGGTCTTGTCTGAGGAGCCGCCTGGCACGCTGCGTCGGCGTCCTGTCCTCTCTGGAGGAGACTCTGCAAATAGAGAGATCTTTACTTTGTGGATTCTGTTTTCACTTTGTGAAAAACATACCACATGATTATCGAGTGGGTCAAGATGTTGGGGAATAAAATTATTTGATTTTCTGCAGAGAATTCGAGGAGCTTGATACTTCTCGATACTACTATTTTCTGTGTGTGGACTATGGAGATAAAGCCAGGAGACGCCTAGTTCGATGTAAAGATGGGAAGCAAGGAGAATTAGTTTTTTTATTTATGCAAAGTGATTATTTTGATGGGGATTAATATTTTTCAGCTTTAGGCAGAACCAGGCTCGCTGGTTCCCCTCTGGTTTCCGTCTTGATCTATCTCAAACCATTGCTTAAAGATTTCCATATTTGTTTGTTCACTACGAATCAAAGGCAAACATTTCAAAGAAAGTTGAAAAAAAGGGCTTGTTATATCTTTCTATCAATAATTACTTAATCTTTGATTTGATTTAGAGAAGTTTATATAGGATTGCATCCTATTACGTATTCCTTCATGAATATGAAATTAGTCCATTCAGGGGGTGAAAGACTGTTGCTTTCACTTCCTGATTTTTTCATCTCTTCCTGGTTTACTGAACTTATATGAACGTGTTATCTGTCTGTCTGTGTGTGTGTGTGTGTGTGTGTGTGTGTGTGTGTGTGTGTGTGTGTGTCATTGTACAGCGCAGCATCAGAGGCGAGCGAGCACTGTGCAGATGTGTGGGAGCAGCAAATCTGGACATGTCCATGAGGAATGTTGGTGTTGTTGAGCATGCAAGTCCCTGCAGACTTCAGATAGCCATCACTGCTGACTGCATGCTCGTAGTTACAGAGCAGATTATCAGTTTGTTAGGAAGCTGGTGAACAAATTTTACCCCACATGATAAATAAAAGGTGGTGTTAGGCTACAGTGATATGTACCCACACTGCGAGAAAGTTTACGCATGATGAAAGTTGAGAAAACACATTCTGTTCCACAAGGCCTGAATATGCTGGTATAATAATGGCCAATCACAGGCCTTTGTGAGATGCATGAGTTCATTGCATCTCTAAGGTCATGTTCGAGATCTACCACTGTCTGCAACATTGAAAACTAATGAAGTTACTGAATGTTGCAGTCTGACTTTCATCAGAGATGAAATCACATTATAAAACCAATCCTGTTCAAACACACAAACTTACATTTTCATTTATTCTATATAAGGACTGTTAAATTTTAATATTATTGGGAGCTCCCCACAAACTGCACCTTCAATCACTTGGTATGCAACATCTCTGGATTGTCAACACAACAGGCTCTTTTATGCAGAAAAATGCATTGGATGGTCAGTGCCTGCGGATACATAACTATGTTCGGACTCTTCATATCGGGATATCGTGCTCAAGAGGCCAACAACATATGTTTGATCATCAAAATCATATCAGTTAATCTGTGAGTGTAAGTGAATACTTGTGCCAAATTTAAAAGGATTCTCTTAAGGGGTTCTTAAGAGAACAGGTTCACAAGGCAAAAGTGTGACGCTTAAAAATGTGTATGACTGTGACTCTAACTGATGTTAAGAGTGTTTACAATATTTAGCAAACATGTTTAATATTAAAATAACCTTCCCTCTCCTTCCCTCATTGTAGACATGACAAAATAAGGTGGTACTGAAATATCTGTTGTCATGACAACAAGTGGATTTAATCCTTTTACATCTGGAAATCACTGAACAGGAAATAAGCGTAGATGACAATTAAGGCACCAGTGTGAATTTCACTCAACTTCATTGGATTCGCCCTTTGCTGCTTAATTTCTTGATGGAAATCCTCCTACTTGTACACAGCTGGCTGCTTTTACAGGCGCTCAAAGCAAAGCTCACACAAACACACATTTAGTCGTGAACTGATTGCGGCGTGAAACTTCAGCGCATGCTTCTGCACGTTTTCATCATGTGCGTGTGAAGCTTCTCTGCAAAAACATTGAAAAAACAAGCTTGATTTATAACTACTGTGATTTTTAACTGCTAGTAAACAGACTCACACTGAATACAAGTTTTCAAAGGGAAACGTCTGCGTAGCCTAACTATCGGCTGTTGACGGAGGTATTCACTCCACTCAGTGTCATTATGTTCTCCACCTTTTTTCCTTTCACTTATCTTCCTCTTTCTTCACCAATCCATTTCTTTTCTTCCGTCTCTTCTGCACTCTAATTATGATTCTCTTCAAACCTCTGCCTTCATCTTCTGCGTCACGTCACATAAAATCCTCATCTATCATTATGTCTTCATTTCACCTTTTTATTTTGTTCTCTGCCCTCACACATTCCATAGACAACTTCTTCACCCTTCATTACCATCTACCCACAAATAAAGCAATCCCTCTTGATTTCACCCTCCTCAAGCCCTCCTCACAGTCGGTTAATGAGACCCTGGAAGTGCCAGTGAAGGCCCTGGGGGGCCTACAGCTGCCTATAATAGTTACTAGAATATTGTGTGTGTGCAGGACTATGTGTGTGTGTCCCTGTCGAGGGAGAAGCAGCCTGGGAGCGAATGTGTCTCTTTGAGGACTGAACTTTACAAGGAATACTTGTGGAAATAGTCACCTTGCTGAGAGTTACATGAAAAGGTTGACACCACTCTCTCATCCCTACACTACGTATGAAGTTGCACAAAGCAGGCTCCCAGCATAGGTTAGCATAAAGAGTGAACGCAGGGGCAAACTGGGGTCATATCTCTGTCAAAATGTATACGGAAAAAAAAACAACATCTACCAGTAAGGCAGCAGCTCCTAAGCTCTAAATAACACATTGTATCTGGTTCATTTAGTTTTACAAATAGTGTAAATGTTGCATGTTGTAGCTTTTCAGTAGCACTAGTCGCACTGTAATTTCTTTATTTATTAATAGGTGCAGTGGGGAGAATAAAACTGTATATGTGAGATTGTAAATGTGTCCTTTCATTTGGTACATGAAAAAAGTCTGTCATAGTTCTTTTTGTAAGACAGTGTTGTTTTCTTGGCAGAGGTAATAGTAGATGCTAAGTTGTTTTTGTGTTGCGCTCCTGACTTGTGTAGAGTATTGAAAGTAAAGCAATAAGTGTTAGGGTGGAGTGACTGTGAAAGAAATCTATCTGTCCATCTCTCCATCTCTCCAAAGCTGCCTTCCATATCTCCTCACTAATACAGGTTAGACTGCATGTTTCCCTAAGGCGTACTCCATCCAGTGACCAGTGCCAGCTGACCTTCCCTTCAGACCTCGCCAGCACAGGATATTCCAGCATGCAGAGTTCCAGCTGTGTATGAGGACGGGGGGCAGAAAAAGTTCAAAGCGTCTTCCAATTTTGAAAACTGCGGATATTCAATATTCGGAACATTGTGTCAGTAGCTGTTAAGGCAAAAGATAAACCGGATGAATGTAGCATAACTGATTCGTGCAGGAGATGAGCAGAGAAACAGCACAGTGGGTATTCAGGTGGTGAATGTGTCACAAAAGCTGTTAGAAAACAGACAAGATGATAGCATCTCATGAATCATCAAGCAGGAGAACAGGAGTGGTAATGAACATTTTGCAGAAAGTCCTTACTTTTGTTTATTTTACAAACCCACGTTATTATTTTGCCTGGAGTGGTCTGCTTTATGATCATATATCTTGAGGACCTGGCTGTGATAAGAGGCTCCATGATGACAGAGATAATTCACAAAGGTTATTGTAAGCAAGTTGTTGTTGCACAAGGCTTTTAAAGTGCCTACAAAGGAAAGTATCTACATACTGCACAAATTGTGTTGCACTATAGTCTAGTGGACATGATTTTTTTGTCTATTTTGCCACATCACTGAAAATAAGCTTCATCTACAACGTGTACAATCACATACACAGTTTGTGTATCGTTGCTGCTCTTCTGTTCAGAGAACGCTGCATACAGACTGGCTGCAGCATTCTTTTAACATTATCAAGCTAATTGGGGCTAAAACAGGCACACACACGTTACGACTTTCATGTTGGGGCTGATCAAGTCTTAGTTTTAGTTTCAATCGCAATAGATGACTGGAATGGCACTCAGCATAGAGGCCATACCTCTGCCAAGGCCTCATCAACCCCTTAAATTAGATCAAGTCTCACACACTCATAAATATCCTTTAAATAAGCCTGATATTTTCTTCATTAATATCCATCAACTATTACACTGACAAATGTTGAAAGGGACGTAACGTTAAAGAAAGGGAAAAAATAAAATAGATACGCCCCCAGTTCTGGATTTGCACCAAAATTGAATAGGTTATTTCCGCATATCACATCCTTCCACCAGGTTCTGTGGAAATACCATAACTTTTATCAAACAAACAAATGGACGAGGGTGATAACATAAGCTCCTTGGCAGAGGTAACAATAATGTATTTTTTGCAAGTTAAAGGTTATTATTTTATAACTATTTAAATCCACTCTGAGGTAGTGCAAACAATCTGTAAACGTACAAACTGATGTATTATCCCCTTTTAGCTGGAAAGTACAAATTGATAAAACAGTTGCTTATTTACACGTTCAACATGTAGCTCTTTTGTCCCAGCTGCCTTTGGCCTTTTAACTTTTAATATCTTACTTTTACTGGTGTTTTTAATGCACACTGTGCTTGCAGTATACTATTTATTTATTTTCCACTGCTTTTATGGTGTAGTGAGTTCTCATTTTAATTGTTTGATGTTTCTCTTTTCTGATGGACGTGTGCATACTACTGCCTGCACAACAAAGACATCCTTGATCTGATTAAAGTAACTCCAGTTTTCATTTCTTTGAGCTCCTCTACGTTTTGATGTTGACTACATTTTCTAAAGCTGTTATTCTTTTTCTCTTTTGCTTCAAAGAGCTGCCTGTTGTGAGCCAAAATGGCGCTTTGAGAGGGATGAGAGTGAAGCAACCTGGTCACTGCAGAGCACAAAACCAAAACACTGAGATGAAATACATTATAGAAACCAATGTAGATGTAGGAGACCCTGCATGGTGGGGTTCATCACTATGTGTAACAACTTCCACATTTGATCCATTTTAAATATTGATTATAATTGTTTTAAAATGTATGTTTGAGCAAAATAATCCAAACTGTTGCTCATCTAGCTAATAAACGCAGTACAAGATCCTGTTAGGAAGAGCAGCATGTGTATGCATTTCAAGAAACCTTTGCCTTCAGGGATGAGAAATAGCCTCAGAGAGAATGTAGAGTTTTTGTGTTATGACAGGAGGTGAAAGAAGAGAAAAATACACACACACACATTCTCTATGGGCTGGTGAATTATACAGTAGAAATCACAGGCTGTCAGACTGTGTTTACCATGTTCTGTCGGCTGCAGGACTGTCTTCTCTAGGTCCACGCCACCTCTCATCTCCCCTTCCTTCACAAAACGCATCACATCCCCCCCCCCTTCAACTACGAGACAACCAGAATTGGTCTCTACTCGCTGAAAGTGCTGCAATAGAGCTTTGTCACTCTCCGGAATATAAAATAGAAATTAATATCAATCAAAGTACAATCAGGCCAGCAAGAAGAAGTCACAGCAGTGTCTCATTAGTGTTATATCAGTCTGCCGGCAGAATGATGATCCATCCAGCATCCAGCAGAGGCCCACACAGCCGCAGCATTACATGCACAGGTTTGGTTTTGGTGTGTGGGAGAGATGGGAGTACGTTTCCTTGTCTATGTACACAGGGACTATAATGTGTTAACACTAAACTGTGAGGACAGCGCTGGACTTTTGAACCCTGAGATGCTTTATTTACTCAGTGCAGAGATGATGGGGTGATAAAGAGGTGCCGCTCGGTCTCCTTGGAGCGACTCGGCAGACGTTTCATACTACAACAACTTCTAGTGCAGACACAGTCAACATTACCCTCACTCAGAGCTCGGTTAAACTGATTTAGGGTCGGTAACATAACATAAATTCATAGCCGCCTGAAATTATGCTGGGATTCCGCCTCAAAATTAAATATGGAATGAATCTCTGAAGTCTACAAAACATCAATCAACAGGGTAAAAGTGCAGATATAAGAAGCAGCAAGCAGCACTGCATTGTGTTTTTTCCTTTTTTCCAAAAACACAAGGAATCTATATTCAATCATGTTCAAGTCACAGTCTCAGAGAGCGTGACTCTCCTTCATGTTTAGTTTGGCACATGCATGCCTTTGTCTGTGACGCGTTATTGGAAGGCAGAGGAGAGGGCTGGAAGAGGAGGAGGAGGAGGAGGAGGAGGAGGAGGAGAAGAGTGGGGTGCAGAATGAGGAAGTTTGTGTTTGTGCAGAGGGGCGACGCGGCAGCAACATTCCTGCGATGTCGCCTGCGACCGTACATACTCCAATAATATCTTGCAGACAAGAAGCAAACACGAGCCCTGCCTCCCAACAAAATAAAGAGCAAAAAACAAACAAAAAAACAGTCGCACTCGATTCTTCTGCATGATTGTTGATATGTAATCTGATGGATTGGTTTTATAAAAACTACAGAACCGATCTTCTTAAAACTTGGAGGAAAGGTGGGATATGGGCCAGGGAAGGACCAATTACATTGTGGCATGGATGTGGACAAAGGGGTGGATCCAGGATGGTTTTTTTGCACTTTCTTTAATATGTGACATCTATGAGCGTGTGCAATTTGGTTTAAATTAATTTATGGGGCTGTTGGAATGAATGACCGAGGTGTGCACTGTTCTGAGAGCCTCTCTAGTTTCATAACGTCAGACTCCTGCATGTGAAAACAGTAATCCCTATTTGCACATTGTGTCAGCTGTATACGTTGACAGATTGCATATAAAGGGTGAGCTCCTATAGTTCTGCAGCTACTTCCCCAAAACTGCTCCTCGGCTCTGGGTCATAATCTGAGTGGATATCCATGGATTAAGGGGCCTTAGCCTGCACCTGTCCTACTGTTATTGGACTTTTCTTCTGTTGCTCACAGGCACTTTCTTATCAGGCCCATCTCTGCCGTGCACCAGGCTGAGGGAAAAGAGGGTATACAAGGACATAAGCTCCAGAAATTAGACTATGATCACAATGCAATCGCAGGTTTAACAATTAGGCAATGCGGAGAACTCACTTCAGGTTGATTGCTTTATTTACTGTCTCTTCCCTCTGTCTCATGTCTGTGCTTCCTATTATATGATCTCAAAGGCAAACTGATTCATTTTCACTTCACATCCTGTTATACAGAGCTGCCAAAAAAGCAGGGAAATACTTTCTTCCTGCTGTTTCATTTCACATGCCCCCCTGCCTTTTGGCCTGCCTGTATGTTCTAAAAATTGATTTGTAAAAGCTGAACATTTGGGGGAAATGATGAAAGAATTCGACTGCCTGCGCTGACAAGACTAAAACAAGATCTTCATTTCTGGGAGCTGCAGTCACAAACTCCAAAAGGCTGATCTGATTTAGAGAAACCAGGTAAAGAGATTCCATTGGTGATGAAGTTACAATGTAAACTTGACACCACTCCGCTCTAAATCTCTATTTCATCTCTCCATCACATTAATACTTGATGCACAAATAATTAATACAGAAGTGCTTTCAGCCCCTTCAAGAGTAACTGTGACCGATGCATAGGAAACTGAGTCACATGTTTGTCCATGTTCTTCTGCCCGTTTCCCAGCTCTCGGCCTGGATTCTGTCCTCACTTCCCATCAGCACACACAGACAGACACACACACACACACACACACACACACACATGCTCACGACATAGTAACAGAAGAAAATCTGGCTACATCATTAACTGAACAAGAAAATATGAAGCATGAAAGTTCCACAGAACAATAATGTTTCTCGGTAACGACAGATAGAGGATATTTTTACGTGCAATAACTGTCGGTGGCAATCCATATATTGATTTGTTATTGAGTAGTTCAAACATGTTCTTGCAAGCTGCTGGCAGTATGTCCTTTGCTGTTACTGTTAATTTTATATTTAATGGTTTCCCTTGGATGCTCCTTTGCTACTGTTCCTGGAGCATTGTACATTTATTTAACTGTTTATTTAAGAGTAAGAAAAGAGAGTTTTTTGTTGCAATTACTTTAATTAAACTTATTTTAGAAGTGTAATTATATTGGTCTTGTTATATTTAAAGTAGGCCTTATGCAATCATACTGTTGAACTTCTGTTTTGTTCTATAATTACCTTCCTCTAGTTCTAATCAACTTCCTCTCTAAAGGTTTCGTCCACTTTCTCCTTCCTTTTCCTTCATCATATTTCTTCTTTTGTTTTGCATAGTTCTTCCTTGTTTTAAAAAGACTGTTGTCTGTTGTTAATGTGGACCCATAAAGCCCTTTTACAATGTTGTATGTGATAATGAACAAAAGCAAAGGCTTGACCTGACTTGTTTTACCAACTGTGGCTGTAGCCTCATCTGCCAACACTTCATTCCATTCAATGTAATAATACCGTAAGAAGTGAAGCCAAAAAATTAAAAGGGAACGGTTAAAGAAATTTACTTTGTACAAGAAACTGATGCAAAGCTCAAAGCCACTCTCTTGTTTTCATCCCTACAAAATCATCTGCGGGCAGTTAGCTTAGCTTAGCATACAGACTGGAGCTGCACATAACCCTGTATAAGACAAAAACAAACCACGTCAGACTTCATCTTCTTCATGAAGACAGTACAAAATCAATTTCTCAAAATGTCACCCTGTTGTTTTGAGGTTTAATTGCAAGAAGAACGATATATATTAGGACAAGAAAAGGGATTATGAGAGTTAAAAGTGGTTAAGTGTGGGTTAAGTGGCTGAGATATCTTAGAGGAAAGGAATTTTGTGTAATCTAGAATGACACCAAGTTAAATGCTTGAGTACATTTTTCTCACACACTTGCCAAATGTTGTTTAGATGACGTTTGTCATCTTTTTAACTGAAAATAAATGAGCGAGAATAAACTAAGATCAATGGAAGAGAAAAGAAGACAAGCTAGTTATTTCTGCCAGGGAATAACCAGTGGATTAGGGTGACATACCTGGAGGACAGATAAACACAACATTTGCATAAACCCTCTGATATCATGCAAAAAAGATGAGATGATGGAAAGCATGATGACAGCGTAAGTCATTTGCCCAACATGAGGCAGGAAATATAAGACCGAAACTTAACTTTGATAAAAGCACGCCCCTTTTCAGAGACCTAATTCTCATCAAAATGTGTTTCTCCAAGGAGACAGAAGTGTGTACAAGAGTTAAGACAACTTTCCCATGTAGGGACTTTTACAATGTTAACCTGTTGTGTAACATGAGATGGATGAATGCATTTCTGAAAAAGTCACAGAACAATGAAGTAACAAGTCAGATCAAACAAATCCCCCTCGTCTCTTTGCCATCCCACTTTGAGATAAACGGTCATTTTGGATGTAAACCTCACCGAACCTGAAGGAAGGGGGAAACTGAACCAGCTGAAATGATACAAGATTTTCCAGGCACTGATAACGATGAATTGACGTGTAGCACACATGCAGAGAAAACAATAACACATGAGCTCACGCAACTGACACCTGATCTGTCCCAGTGACAGTTTATACGTCAAGAGGGGCTCCAGTAACTTCCTCCTGATAAACTCACAGATCTGTGCTGGGCTGAGCTGAGAACAAAAGTAACCTTTCACCCACACAGAACTTTACGTTTTTTTGTTTATCCTAACAAACCTAATTTATGGAGAAAACATAAAGGGATGGAAAACACTTATTAAATCTTTTACCAGCGTGTGTAAAGTTTTATATCCCAATATTGATGTATACAGTGAGAAATCGGAGACACTGAATGTGAAGGTTTGTTTTTGTCCAAACCAGTGAATTTAAAATCTGACAACCAAAATAATACATATTGTCCAGGTTACTGCTACTGTTTTAGCCATTTCGAGGTGGCAGGAACAAGCTATGAAATCTAAACTAACATATTTTTAGCTTCGACTACAACCTTGTTTGGCCCCAAAGGGCGATTTGTTCTGCAGCAAGACAAAACAAAGGAATATAGATGGAAAAAATATAGTAGAAATTTCTAATGTGCAGTACTTTAAAAGAGGAAGAGTGGGCAGGGTTAACTGAATGTTGCAGCCTCCAGTAAAACAACAGTGGTATGTGTTGATCTCTAATATAAATACAACAACATAAATATGTGGAAAGTATACAACAGCCTTGAAAATCATATCATAGACAACAAAAGATTTAACTGGTTCAGTACAACAGCATTATGAAACCTGTATGAAGATGGGAAACATGACTGCACTCCCCCATTTACACATCAAGCAGACCTATCGAGCAAAATCAGGAATCATTTTAGAGTCAGGTCACCACCAGTCACTCCAACTTATGCGTTCGCTTTGCTAGACTTTAGTTTTTAGAGCTTTTACTTGACTGATGACAAAAGTGAGACACGATTAAGGTAAAGGCCACAAAACCAAAACAGTAAACTGAAAGACGAACTGCAAATTCATGAGCTCTATTGGTAATATACTGATTGGAGCTCCTTTAAAGGTTCAGTGTGTAAGATTTAGGTGAAAGGCATCTTATGGCAGATGCTGAATATAAAATAATCCTAGTGATGTTTTAACTAGTGTGTTTATCTAAACTGTACAAATTGTTGTTTTCTTTACCATAGAATGGGCCCTTTATATTTAAATACTTCATATTTATACAGGGAGCTGGTCCTCTCTATGGAGGCCACCATGTTTTTTACAGTAGCCCAGACTGGACAAACTAAACATCTTTTAAGGTTTTATGTTTGGAAGGAGAGGGTGAGGTGAGGGGTATTCAGCTGCAACATGCAACTTCACCTCAAGATGTCACTAAATTCTACACACTGAAGCTTTAAGTTCTAGTCAAACTACAATTGATCATTTGACCTTTGCAAATGTCAGAATTGGTGGTGAATATGTGAATTAGTAGTCTAATGCAACATAGTTTCATCTGCAGCGGGAGCTGGTTAGAAAATGTCTTTAATCTCAACGTATATATATAATATGTGTCATCTTATCCGAGTCTAAAAACAGCTTCTCCAACATTCTGTGCAACTTCAATAATCATCTACTGACTAAATCTTAATAATTCCTCTGGAAGCATGTGATTTCGACAAACAACCATCTAATGAAATCTGCCAATGGAGGCACATTCTGATCTCTAGAATACACTGATAAACACGACACACAGTTGCCAGTTTCGGGTCATGCAGAGTACGACATTAACCGTTTAATTTCTGCCGCTGCAAAATAAATCTGGGACGCTCTGGAGAGTCGCTGGATGTGTCTATGATCTTGTCTGTGCATCGTTGTGTTATTGTGTGATGTCCCAAAAGTTTTTTTTTTTTTTTGTCAGGGGAGTGTGCACTTATAGCTGCAAAGATCAAGGCAGTGTGTGTTTGTGTGTGAGTGTGTGTGTGTAGTCTTTTGAGGACTGAATGATACAGAGCAGAGACTTCAAAGCGCCTCTTTCATCAGCGAGAGAAGCAAAGTGAAGCCACACAAGCCAGGCAGCTTCCCACAGTCAAACACTTAGACTGGTTTTGGCTGTCTCTAACCATCTACATTTACTCACACTGCAAGTTACTTTAAAAAAAAAGAAACAAGCAAGGTTCAGTGAGAAAAATTGAGAGTGATGTTTTCCCTGCCTTAAAAAAAAACTAAAACATGCTTGCATCACATCTACAGTCAAGAGAGCAACAGATGTGCAACACACTCCTACTTGATATCTCACTGGGCATTTTAAATAGATAACTTGGGAGAAAGAAAAAAAAATGACAATTTTAAAGCTACTTCTTTTCTCTCAATTCAAGTAAGTTGAGCTCAAGCCTTTGGGGCAGACTTATCACTCTAACCTTGCAGTTCAAACAGCGCCTGCAGCGGTTAAGTACGGCAGCTGGCTACCGAGAGGCAGAGCAGCAGCAAAGTGAAGAAACAGGGAGCTTGAGGACATGGAGAACACAAGTAGTTATGCAGCACAGAAAATGCTGAGAAGAATAAAAACACAATTGCATGGCAAGGCAACTGAGCAGGGTGGAACTCTGCAGGTTAACACGGAGCTGTGAGAAGTCTAGTGTCGGTGGTGTGATTTTAAGAGTAGTGTCACCATGTGAATAGTGACGCCAAGCTGTCATCTCACTCCACTGTGCACACTAGTCAAAACACATCAACAACAGTGAAGCGTTGCCATGGGTTCGGAAGATAATGTTACTTTAATGGTGGGTTTCAAAATGAGGAGGAAAAAGTTTGATAAAAAGGAGAAATGCCTGTTCACAAAGTTTTTAATATCAAAACAGAAGCAGATGAGAAACACAAAGACAGTGTCAAAGTGATAATTGGACTTTAAGTGAGCTAAACTATCTGTTTCTTTTACAGCATTGTGTAGGAACTATATGACTTGACTGTACACATGTCTCGGGGAGTAAACAAGGCTGAAAACTGCTGCGTGCTAGACTTTTTTAGTAGTAGAAGTATTTATTACCCCTCCTGGCAGATGGCCTGGTGCGGCTGCGGGACCGGCTTCGCTGACGCTGCAGTCGGGACTTGCCCAGGAATCTGTAGTAGTACGAGGGTCTCCCAGACCCCTTCCTTGTGACCCCAGCCATGGTGCTTAAGAGTTCCCCAACTCTGACGACCAACAACAAGAAGATCTCTCAGCGGCGGCACTGAAAACAAGTCCTCTCGAGTCTGGTATCAGTGCAGATAAAAGCCCCTGGCAAAGTTCTCATGGAGTGCAACCCCTGTTTATCAGCAACTTGACAAGACACTCACATCTACTTCAGTTTAAGTCCAAATGGATTGTGTCAGGATCAAATCCACTCCACTCTGAAACCATTTCCCACTGAGGAGGGGAAAGAGCAGATTAAACCATCTAACTTCTCCTTCTGTTCAATACTGTGTCCTCTTCTATAAGCTCAGGCTATTTTTTTTTTTGCTCCACCTTTGAACACTCCCCCTCAAAAGTTTCCCACAGCGAGATCCCAGAGGCATGATGTCCGGAATACACTGTGAGCGTGTATCCTGAATGACAGGAAAGCTGTTCCTGTTCCCAGTGCCAGAGTGCACTGAAGGAATGTTACATACAGCTACTTTGCATTCATAAAGCAGTAAATGAAACTCATATAATTTAAGTATTTTGTATCCAAATCCATGTATCTCCAACTCCTGTGCCTGAGTGTGAGAGTGTGAAACAGAAAGACAGAGTGTGTGTTATGTAGAACAGGACAAAAAGTTTAAGGCTGGATAGAAAACATGCACAGATAAGAGCTTCAGTGGAATGGAGTCAAGAAAGAAATCAGGGTGTTTCCACACACCCCCATCAAAGCTTTTCTGTTACAGCCTCACACATCAAACAGCATCTGGCACAGTAAACAAGTTAGTCCTAGAAAAATGTCACCAACAACCCTCCTTTCACCGAAAAGATTCCCAATCCAGTCGCGTTCTCAATCATGTTCCGGGTTTTACTACTTAACCGCTTCAATTTGCCTCCCTGGGGCAGGGAAGGAAGGCATGGAAGGGAGTGACAGCCTATCAGAAACAGATGTAAATGGGCTGTTGAGAGCGGAAAGGAGCCAATCAGAGCGGGCGTGAAAGGAGTGAAGGGTCAGCCAGATGGACCATAGTCCACAGCGAGGCACAATGAAGCGCATGCACAATGTGGGCGCACTAAGGTTAAGCAATGTCAGCTGATTCCCACTGCGATTTCAATCGTGATGTATGAATGTGCCTGAAGAAAAGGGATTATTTCAAAAGTAATCATTGTTGAGAATAGTTTAAATATTGAGAGAACATGTATTATAGTATTGTAAAAATAGTTACTGTTTTCTCATGTTTTATGATAAAAAGACATTTTATTGTTTAAACCTGTGGCTGCGTTTACAGCATTTTATATACCGACAAACCGACATTCGACAAAGTCCAGGCCCTCAGAGGGAAATGGAAAAGGTGGTCCATAAGAGATAAGGTTTATTTAAAGATCTCCAGTGAGCTGAGCAAACTTGATATTAGCCATACTGCGAAACAATGCCGGGAGAAAGTCAACAAATTGAAGCACAAGAATATAAAAGCAACAGAAGCTGTTTCCTACCTTCACCCAATGAGTGAGAAGAAAGAGTCAGTATTTATGAATTAATGCTGAGCAAATAATAAGAAATAGTGATTTAAACATCTATAGTGTTTCTAATGGCAGACAAGCAATTCCTTCTGACTTCAATCTATATGATGGTTTTTGTTTTCCTATCTAAAGTGTCCTTGTCCTAAAAGGGAACCTTCGGAAGGACAACCATATTGATCAACAAATGTGATACCATGTGAGACTGTGTTTTATTTTCTCTTTTAAGATAAACTGCTTTTGGGCAGCACTGAAGCATCTTCACAGCGTGAGTAAATAAGACATCAAGTGATGGCAGACCAGTAAAGTGCTATATAAATGTGGTCCCTTTACCATGAACTGAGTTTCCATTGGTGGTCATAAAGTTTTATTTGGAAAACAGAAGAAGAACTAGTGTAGTGATGGTCACAAAAGAGAAATAAAACTGCACTGCAGGCAGACTCAATTTTTTATCTGCAGAAGAGAAAATCCAAAGCAGGCACAGCAGAACTAACCAAACCGTGATTGACAAGTGATTACTGGACAGAATAGAAAGACATGAACACAATAATTTCACCACAGAAGTGACAACAAATAAACCAATGAAAAATATAAATCCCCCAAGTTGCATTTATTTTCTGCAGGTTTCAAAAAGATACATTTAGGACTTTTTAAAGACCGCAATGAATTAAATTTAGTCAAGAAAAACAGATATGACTTACACTTAGCCATAACTTAAGATAAGTAGCCTATAACCCTTTAAAAACACCAAATTATCTCTCGAACGACAGGCGGAAACAGTAGTTATCCATTGTCTTTTTAGTTTTATTCACATGAGCTAATCTGTATTGTTATTCTCTCAAATAAAACTCAAGAAACAATAAAACATATCTAAGTGCGATGCAAGTAGCTTTAAATAAATAGTAAATAGTAAATACATTTTAACATATTTAACACTTTTTAAGGCTTTAGATTCAGATTATTAAATTGTAGACTGTTTTCAGACAAGTGTAAATCCTGTCTATTGATTGTACCTATAATCGAAGTCTCCCTGTCCTGCTTTCTCATACTCTCCCTCTGCATTACATTTCTTTCTCCGCCGTAGTTGCTCAGTTGTTCACCCTGATGCAACTTGTTGCTCCTGAGAGCAGTGAGGGCCATAACACTACGCACTGTGTGGAGTCGTGTCATTACCTCAGCCCATAAACTCGCAACGAAAGAATGCAGCAGTGTGTGTACATGTCTGTAAATCTCTAACATAGGCTCGACTGTTCTCATGGCTCCACGGAGAATATTCAGGACGACCATTAGTAGGTATATATCACTGTGGGGTAAGTCAGAGACGCGTGCCGGGCAGCAGAGGGAATGTAAAGGCCCTCAGGTTTCACACTGCTACCGCTGAGTTCATGAAACACCCTGGAGACACGTTCTCGAGGAAAAAACAGAGATATACACAAAGTGAGTCTAGGTTTTAAGACCAAGCTTGTAATGTCACATAAATAAACACAAATTTAAGTTACAACTGAACTCATTTGGCTGTAACAGTGAGTTATTCACGCACACAAAGGAGACGCGTGTGGAGGCCACACAACCTTTTTAATTGCAAAGCAGAGTGATTTGTCTTTCCTGCATAATGGCCACAGTGGGACTAGTTACCTACAATGAGTTGCAGGCTCTATAGACAGGCAGACCAGAGAATCAGAGTCGTGCAGAGTTCGTGTGCTGCTGCCGACCTCCCACCGCTCCACGACAAAGACGTCAGTGAGCGGTGGAGAGGCTGATAAAAGGTCAACAAAATGAGGTAAAGTTAACCAAGAAATGCTTTAAGTCAGTGGATTAATGTGAATATCAGCCGTTACCTCTAATGCTGCTTTCCGACATGCACTGAACTTTGAAGTTCCTCCGCATTTTCTCCGGAGGAGGTGCATGTGTGAACTCATATGTCCAAGAACGACGCTCCGCAGTTTCTCGACCTTATTAGCCTGACCTCCTAGTATAATGTCTGCAGAAATCCCATAGAAACGATGTTAGAACACAGCAGTGGATCCCCCACTGGATTCACAGCCAATTGTTTGGATTTTACCCGCAGGTCAAGTCTGAAAATGGCTCAAGACTGTGGGAGTAGAGAACCCACAGGATCCCATGTGTAAGATTTAGATTTTAACAAGATCTATTGGCAGGGGTTGAATATAAAATAATCCTAGTGATGTTTTCACAAGTGTGTTTCATCTAAATTGTACAAATTGTTGTTTTCTTTATCCTAGAATGGCCCCTTTACATTTAGATACATTATATTTACATCGGGAGAGGCTCATCTCCACGGAGGCCAGTCGTCCAAATTTACAAACTAAGTTTCTAAACTTGAGTTTTTATGTCAACTGAAGGCTACCACAGGTTCTCTTTCATGTTTGGAAGGGGAGGGTGGGGTGAGGAGTATTCAGCTGCAACATGAAGCTTTGCCACTAGATGTAACTCAATTCTACACACTGAACCTTTAAGAGGAAGCCAAAGAGGAGCAGATGAGAAACTATTGAGAGGTGTAATGTTTGTCTTCCCTTAGTGTTACGTCCCCCTCTTGTGTCTGTGTGGTGTATGTGTGTTCTGTTCTGTTCCTCTGTTTTCTCCCCAGGTGATCAGTCAATCGAGCCCACCTGTGTCCAATCGTCCCACTGCCCCTATCTGCCAATCAGAGGACGCCACCGCCACCCATATATATGCTGTGTTTATGTGTGAAGCCGTTTTGGGAGAGAGAGATAGAGAGGGAGGGAGAGGTTCTGTTGTTGGTTGGCTTGTTGGTTATCTGATGTTTCTGTGGTGTTTGCTAGATGGTGGTGTGTTTGAGTACAGAGTTGTGTTGTTTCTGTGTTCCTTGTTTGGTGGTCTGTACTCGGTGCAGTGTTTTTGTTCAGTTTTGCCCCACGCACAGGGGAAAGGTGAACAGCTAAGACACCCATGGGTTTACGTTTCCACCAAGTAGCCTTACACCTGTTACAGTTTACTAGGTAAAGAGTAGGTGCCACACCATGTATTTATTATGTGTAGAGTAGCTTAGGATTCTGTTTCTGTGATAGCATAGAGTGTTGCTGCATTAGTTTAGGACTGCATGTTTTGGTTTATGATTTCTTTGCTTGGGCACCGCTCATAGTTTCCTTGTTCCCTGTGGCGTTATTTTTTTGTGTCATAAATTATTGTTCCTTTTACCCGAACATTGGTTTGTTCACTTGTGTTGCCACACCCTGATCTGCACAGTGTTAGGCCCTTTGAAAATCCCTAGACACTATACCATCAAAAGGGACATAACACTTAGAAACCTAAGCTCATTGGTATTTTGGTATTTGCCACATCAGTGAGTGCTGCTAGCAGATACAGAACACGTATTCTATATTTCTCTTAATGGTCATGTTGAAAGTTTGTTAACACTTGTCTTCATCCTATTTTTTATAACCCTTGTCAAATCACTGAATCAAGTCCTCTGAAAAGAAAAAGCTACTGTAGCCTGCTCTTGCTAGCTTTTCCAGGATTACCAACCTAAGCTTTAAACTGCTTTCAGACACTGGCAGAACTCTAGTTTTCCTGCCAGACCCCAAGTAAAATGTCAAGAAAATGTCTGGCTTGCGCAAAAAAAATAAAAAGAATAACATTTCGTTGAGAAAAAGAGGAGCTATACACATACAAGACACTGACGAAGATGAGAATTTGGAAAGACTCAAGAGCTTTTGGCAATAAGGTCCAATGCCAGTGTCAATTTGCCATAAACAAAAACACCTGATTTCCACAGAGAAGGGAATGTCATGTCCTGCCAATGCTCAAAGGAGGCATCACTCCTCGCCTGAATGCTCCAGAATTGCTCCTGTTGTTGTGAATGCATCTGACCTGGAGAATCTCCAGCATACGTGAGAGGCACAGTCCGGAAAAATGTCCGGTGTCCGTCTCTGAAAACGACTTTATAGTTCTGAGAAAAGACCAAAGTCAACAGATGCCCTGGACCTCTGTTGTTGTCCAAACTCATACACGACTCCCACTGTTGCTCTGGCTAATATCTCTTTCCTTGCCATAAGCACAGAAGCTGTTTATTTTAAGTCAGACGCATAAACACCACCTGCTGTCATAAATACTCGAACATAAAAAGTGAGTTGAGCCGCTTTTGTAAATAGTCCACTACACAATTTACTACAGCTTAAGTCATGATTGTTAAAAACGACAGAGTTTTACATTATAAATATTCAGTCTTTATTACACGATGATTTATGTTTTGTGATATACCTGAGCAAACCAGTGGACCCTGTCAGACCCTTTTCTCTAATGCAATGCAGTGAAATCTTAATTTCTACTACTACTTTCATTGACTGTAATAGTGATAATATCACTTTGCAGGCTCCTCTACATACTCAACATTATGATACTCAGCGTTTCCATTAGGTATTTAAGTGTCCACTTTCCAGTCAGTCAGCACATTGAAATCATCATCATCAGAGAGCAGAGTGATGAAGGTCTGAAAACAACAGACCTCTGCAGGCGGATAGCTGGATACACACACACACACACACTTGAAAGAAATGTAATCACGATGAACACATTGTAGTGATTGCAGTGATCAGCAGAAGCCATTAAGTAAAGAATCATGGTGGAAGAAACTTGGTGTCTGCAGGTTAACTATACACTGATGTCCTGTTTTAAGTAGGAACCAAACACCCAGGATTCTATGGGGGACCGAAACTGCCAAAATTAAAAAGATATATCAAAAACATAAATAAACAACTTAATGACATATAAATAATATATATAAGTAAATACGAAAATAGATACTTAAATACTTGTGGGGAAAAAAATACATGCAGTTTAGAAATGGAACAGACTATGTATTTTTACATTTATATATTTATTTGTCTATGCATTTATGATTTATTCATTATGGAGTCATTTAATTATTCATCTATTATTTTAGTTTTGGTCCTCGATAGGATTCAACTATAAAAGATGGAAAGAATATGTCTGCCACTTGCTTTAAGAGAGAAAGAAACCTAGAGATGGAAGATGTGAAGAGCCACATAAGATTTTCACACACAGTTTAAGTAATTAATGTCTTACCTGTTGTTGAGACCAATGGAGGGGACGGTCAGGTACACATGGAAGGAAACAAAGAAAATAAGACAGAATGTCACAGAGAAAAATATACTGCGTTACTTTCCAGATGTATTTCAATTGTCATTAGTTTTTAACTAAGGTTAACTTGTAGACCTCAAGCTAGTTTATGCTCAACATTAGATGTTATGGACACTGACGGAGTCTTCTGTCAAAACTCAATGTTCATTGCACCCAGACTTGTGCACATCTTCTGAAAGCGGAGCAGTACAACTGGAAATCATGGAAATTAAAAACACGTGGGAGACATTTCTTCAATGACAGAACTTTTTGAGTAGAGACTTTGCAAGTTGGTGTGAAACTACAGGCGTCTATAAAATGTTACTTTGCCCGGTCACAGGGACAAACAGCTGCCTCTTCTTTAGAGCTACATTATCACAACCTCCTCCACTGTTGCCATGTTTGTTGTTGTCAGATACTCCATCTAATGTGCGCGCCTCTCTTGTGCTTAACAACCATGAAGGACTCATGGAAGTATGTGGGTGGTGACGGTTACAATTGTTTGAAACAGACAACTCTGTTCATATGTGAGACAGCAGAAATCAGCCTTTCACCAGGAATATTAAACACATGCCAACAATTTCAGTTTTAAAAAGCTGGTTTACAAATCTTAGATATTTCTCCTGCTGTTTGTTGAACCATATTTTGGTACTGCAAGAAAAAAACATTTGTCTTGTTGCTCAGGTTTCATACAGGCTCTATCAACATGGATTACACACATAAATGCGAAATGAAAAACAGTGGCTGAAACCACAAGAACCATGTGAGAACAGCACATTGCTGTGAATGAAAATTATACCCAAAACTTGAAGTCACTAAACCTGTTAAAACTCTAAAAAGATTCTTATAAATGCTGACGCATCCAGCTAAGGGGAAAATGTGAGTAATTCTACTTTCAGAGCAAACAAAAACACAAAGAGAGCTGTATCGATCCTGAGCACAGCTCATCCTATCGTCTCGATAGTGGATGGATCAAGTGGCACATACTGATGTTGTGCCTGAAATATACTCCTGCATATTGGAGCAAAACAACCTCAGAGGGAGTCGTTGGGATTAGACTATAGACTCAGAAATAACATGGCAGACGCTGTATGATAAGAAACCGTAGAAATCAGAGTCTGGGCAACTCGTCTTGAACTGACAAAACATATTAGTATGGATTACAAGCGGGGGAGAAGCCTGAAGTAATGGCTGCTGCTCCTTGAATCTCCTTGGGCAGATAATAGTTCTCCCTCTAATAGAAAACTTGACTTTAAGATACAAAATAAAGGCACTTGAGTAAAGGGCAGCAAAATCAGCCATTTCCTTTCTCTCTGTCTCATCTATTCAGGAGATAAAGCGGGTCGTTCATTAACCAGAGGGTCAGCTATTCGATCCCAGTCTCCTAAACTCCACATGCTGAAGCGTCCTTGTGCGAGATTTTGAGCCCCAAACTGCCCCTGGTGGCTGTGCAGGCAGTGTGTGATTGATATGTGACAGAGAAAGTGTACAGACCCTTTATCAGGTATCGATAAAGGTGAATCAGCTGGTGAATGCAGGGGTATACACAGAGAGGGCTACGTCTAACAATCATTTTATTGTCAATTAATCCTGAGAATTTTTTTCAGTTTATTGTTTGTTCTTTACGAATCAGAAACTTGCACACAAAAAAAGCCATTACCATTTTGGTCAAACTCATTAGATTTTTAATTTATAATCAATTAAGACGAAGAAATGCTGAATATCCTGATTAAATGGAAAGGAGCAGGAGCATGAAAAAATACTTTAATTATAATCAATTAATCAAGTAACTATAGAATGTTTCTCTGATTATTAAACTAATTGATTAGTTTCCACTCTACATTTACTGTAGATAATGTAATCTAATCCGTGACCGAGTCATTCGATCATTAGATCATTGTGGACACGCGTCTACGTTTAAAATTTAATGTATCCTGAGGACTGAGCCAAGTAGCAGCTAACATCTGTATCAATACTGACCCCTTCTGGAGAACATGGTGATGCACAACTGGTAGTCAGAGAACTGTTATTTTTCCCTGGAGTTGATAGATGACTTCAACAAACCACACACATAATGTTCACTGTGTGAAATGGATCAACACAGCAACGCAACCACTAATAACTGAATCATGTCACAATCTGAAACAAGCAAAAACACACACACACAAACTCTAAATGTACAACAACTGCACTTGTCTTATCTAAAACAGATTACTTGTTGTGGCTGGATTTTGGTTAAATAGCAACACAGTGATAAAGTTAAAAAACAGAACTGACAGTGACTGGTGTCCCCTTTGATATATTGTGCTGGCTGGTTGCCCACTCTATCACAATGTCTTGCTCTGTCCAATCAGCCTGTAATCTGATCTAATCCACAAGAGAAAAAAGAGAAAGGGCAAAGATAAAGACAGAGAAATCACTGGCCGCTCTCTAATAACAGATAAAAGACGTCTGCTCTTCAGTTCCTCTCAAGGAGCTCAGTAGATTTGATCTGATTAAAGAGAGAGAGACCAAGAACAGAGCCTGTTTAAAATCTCTGTCTAATTAAATGACATCAGTGATCACAGAGATTTACTAAATTAGACACGTGCATGAATTTCTCCAAAATAAAATGGAAGTTTGAAAAAACCAAACCACTGAAACATTTATACAAACATGGACACTTTCTGAACTGTCCAATCCTGAACCTATCTATCTAGAGCTACTGGGGTGCCGCTACAGACACAGATGGGTTTCTGACCCAGTGCTCTGTATCTTTGGCGTAATGAAACCAAAACATACCAAAAGGCAGCACTTTTTCAGGAAAACATTCAAAATGATTTTCAACTTCTGCTCCGGAAACAAAATTAGCACGGACACGTGGACTGTTGGACGCACCGATCACGCTGATCCCTTGCATTATATGATGGGGGACAGAAAACTGCTCCTACTGGCTAATGAAGAGAAGCATAATAAACTTGTCCACATGGTTTACTCTGGGGTCTGACAGAGTGGAACGAATGAGGACATTAAAGAGATGAGATGCCTGTATTCACCAGCTGAGCAGTTAAGAATCAGCTTCATTTGGACATGTAATATGAAACTCGATACATCCATTAGCTATACTGCATTATCCTTTGTAGGTCACGGGTGGGTGTTACACCCTGGACAACCATTTACATTTACATCTACTCACATTCACACCTAATCTACAATTTAGATTCTCCTATCAACCTAAACTCAATCTCAATGTCTTCTTTGAGGATGCCAGAGAAAACCCACACTGAAGCAGGGAGAACGTACAAACTCCACACAGATAAGTGAGAACTGAACAGGTATTCAAACCAAGAACCTTCTTGTTGTGAGGCTCCATATTATATTCTGTGTATCAACTATAGCAGCTCAATGATTATTATGAAACTAAAGGAAAACCCCAAATCACATCCAACCAGGAGTTGAGGTAACACAGTGGAGCGAGGAATCGATGGACTTAGACACAGGACGTCCATGTCAAAATGTGTATGTTCAGTAATTACTGGTGTCCGTATGTGCAGCGCGGGTTACTTTATATCTCCTGCCAGTCATTAAAGTTCACAGACACAAAGGTTTTGGCTGCACTTGTGTGCTCCTGCTGCTATAGTGACAGACTGGAGCCATCTATCTGTGCCGCCTTTTCTTCCTCCTCTTATACAAGCCTCCCTCTTGGCCCCAGAGTAAAGGCCAAATTGCAGAATGCCTCGTCCCGCGCAGAACTCATTATAAAGGACTACAGACAGACGGAGAACAGAGGAGTCTGTGTGACACTGTTGGCCAGAGACAAACAGATACGCAGGATAGAGGATGAGGAGGAGGAGGAAGAAGAGTGAGGAGAGGGGGGTGAACTCCCTTTTTTTTTTTGCCATGATTAAAGGAATGAAGAGCACAAATATGAAGCGAGGGAGGGAGGGAGGAAGAGATGAGAGAGATCTCGCTAATGAAGTGACCACTTGAGACGAGCACAGAGAAGACCTCTGGCAACATTGTTTTCAAATTTAATATTGAATGTGACACAAAGGCACAGACAGTCATATGTGTCCATGCACTGTCATGCGCGAGCAACTACTGTTCACAAATTGGATTTTCATGAGCTGTGAACACATACAGCACTGTCCATGCACACACAAACACAAAGTGACACACGTCCACTGCTTGTCGCTGGAAAAAGGTATGTAAACACAATGGAGTCACACATACAGACAAACACAATGTTCTTATGCTAAAAAACACATGAAGATCTCTGTTTTGTGTCTTTGTTGAACGAACCCATAAGCATTCACAGCTCTGGTGGTAACAGTGGATTTAATAACACCTTGCACCCCTTTTGGAAGGAATAACATCACACAAGCACGTTCAGGAGGAGTTTTTAACCATTGTTCCTCAGAGCTGCTTCACTTCAGCCAGATTTTTAGGATGTCTGCTTTTTTCTGCTCTCTTGAGGTCATTCCACAGCACCTCCATTGAGTTAAGGTCTGAGTTAAGACCCGGCTGCTCCAAAAACCTGCAAGATTATATAAATGTTTTGTTTTGTCCTGCACCAGCTGGTGGACAGCCATCCTGATAGTCACCTGGGAGAATCTTTGATAAGCCCCTCATTCAAACATTGGCTGAAATGGAGTTGACAATTAGAGCTCTTCCAATTAGTTCTATTCTCAATGGGGACCGCTGATCGACTCGGTGGTGGCTAGCCTTCCCCTAAATAATGTGTCGCCATGGCATCTCACCTCATGCCTATTTACATCAGGTGTACACCTTGCAGCCTGTCCGCAACACATACTCAACACTCACAGTCAGCCGACACATGTGTTGTTCCCCACAGACCAATGTCAGAGACCAGCAATAATCGGGCATTGAAGTGAAAGTTTTAAATCATCATTTAAAAAAAGGGAATTTGGAAAAGGACATCTTCCTTTTACCCTGCACTACATGAGATTACCACCTGACACTGAACATGTAAGGAGACATAAATCACTCACATAAATCCAGTGAAGTCTGAAGTGCAGAGGAACCAGATTGTGTTTCAATAACAATTGCATTTTTTAATTTTGTGTGGAGTTGCTCAGAAAATGATTTAATTAAGGGCCGACATTCTTCATTTCTGCAATATTGTTATTAGAGATTCACTTTATAATAAAAAGCAAAAAGATGACAACAGTCTTCAACACAGAACAGTCCTGCAAATGTGTATGGGTTTCAATGTCACTCCACAACTCACTGCCTCAGGCCAGTGATGAACACAGGAGAGGAACAATATTTAAACAGAATAGTTTGAGCAAAACTGCAGCAGTGGGTTTTGTTAAGCAATCTCATTAATATGTCACCGAACTGATACTTTAATACTGCTAGTTTTGCTCACTTATATAACTTTAATGTTATTTCATACCATGCTTATTTGCAGGCTGCCTGTGTGAAGTTAAGCTTATGGCCAGAGGTCTCTCCTGTGGCTGTGTACCTTTTTTCTTATCAGCCTCATCCACTGGGGGCCCCTCTGATCACATAGACCCCAACAGCGGAGCTCAAGCCACAGGGCGAATCCTATGAGCTCGAGGTCTGTCTACTCCATGTCTGTTTACCTTACAGAGTACAGCAACAGCTCTAATTATACAGCACTCAGCACCTATAGACTTAAATTGCTGACCAATGCTTGTAGTTACAAAGTGAGTGCTTATTCTTAAAAGCATGACAGCAACTGAATGGCGTCAATGCAATGAGCAGGAAATGGCTCCTTAGAGTCTCAAAGTCCTTTCTTTCTTTCTTTCTCACAATTAAATTCAATTTAATTTCAGATTAAATTATCCTTCATCTGTAAAATGAACTTCACAAACAGCACTTGGTGAAGTATGAGAGAAAGCGCAAGAGAAAAAGAAAGTTTTTCAGACTGTCTGTCTGTACTAAAATCTAAATATGTTCAATTTGATTCAAACAGAAGAACACCATGATATTTAAACATACAATATGTACCTTCCGCCACCAGGGGTCTCTCAATAGAAACAATAACAAAAGACCTGGTTTAATGGCATTGCAAAGCAGCAGGGGATCATGGGAGTTGTCTTCACCAACATTGCCGATGAAAATCTACAAGACTTGACTCAGGCCAAAATCATGTTAATAGACAAGTTAATGTATTCAAATCTCATTGACGTTATGCGGCAAACGGCAATGAATAATCACGACACGTGACGAGTGACCAAGCCAACCTGCTAACTGGCTAGCAGTGTTTTCCTTCATCATAAATCATTTGCCCTGGAAGGTATAGCAAAGCCACAGGTAAAGCAGATATGACAAATTTAAATAAAATCTTGTTAGCTTGATTAAATTTGGGGATTTCTTGGAAACATTTTGGATCATCTAAGTCAACGGAACATACAACATATGTCTAGTGGTTTTTAGACATATTATTAAGAGTTGTTATATCAATATATCTTTTAGAGCATGAAACCAGCATATGTTGATTATCAAATACTATACGTAGACGATGAAGTACCCGATGAACTTATGGATGTACTGTTTCAGCATGTACACGCACTGAGAGGCAGTGAACAGATACACGAACTGAGCTCATGTGCTGTGCCCATCAAAAAGACAATGTCAGGATCACAGTGTGAATGGCTCACATTCTGTTGTTGACAGTGAAGTGAATGCTTGCACAGCAAAATCTGTTCTAATAAATCCACTGTAGATCAAACAAATAAGCAAAACAAATCAAACAAGTGAGCGACGCGCTCGCAAAAGCACACACAGACCTGCAAAACAGCTCGCACGAGAAAGTACGAGGGACTGCAGGAAAATAAAAACTGCACACAAACTCACATCTGCATCCCCCACCCCTTCCTAATACACATAGATTGAAACTTCATTGATCCCACTGGGAGGGGGGGGGGGAGCACGAGGGCATGCACATGTTTTCACGCATGCAAAACCACACACATAATACTGTGTAAGCTCTCCCACAGGTTTTCGTTGTCCATCTCCTTTCAGTAATCTTGTTCTTATTTAATCTGCATAGCCACTCCCCTTTAAATCCCAGGGTCAAACATCACGCTATGACCAAGCGATGGAGGAGTAAATGGCAGTTTTCGTAAACTTCTCAATATGGAAAGTGACCTAAACTGTTGTGTGTTGTTACAAGACTTATGAGGCACAAAACAGAAGCAAAACAAAAACACACATCTGTTATATTGAGCAGGACCAGTGGTGCGGTTTACACATTGTGTAGTGGAAACTTATTTCCAGGGTGAGCACCATGTTTTTAAGTGTACAAGTTCTATTGATATCTATTCGTGGCTGTTTTTCTGACTGCAAATCATGGTAATGGAAAATGACTCACATACACACACTATTATTAGAGCCTGACCAATATGGATTTGGATCTGGATCTGGTATGTATATATATGTATACATATATATTAAAAACATCATGACAAAATGATCCCTAAGACAAATCAAACCCTTATGGCAACAAAATGGCTTGATATTTGAAAGTTTAACTATACATTTTATTATAAATATTGAACTTAATTTCTTTTACACAAATGTATAAACTTTTCTTATCAGCACATATTGGCAAACACCAAGCCTGTTGGGCTTCCATCATCTGGTTTGGACAAATATTTTGAAATACTATCCTGGTCCAGTCCGGGGGGAGTTCTACTTACTACTTCTATTACTATCTTCTTGATTTCTTTGTACTATGTACATGTAATCAGGAAGACATCAGACTCGAGTTGGGTTCAGACTTGCGGTCCGCGGTCTAACCTTGCATGGTATGTCTGCTTATTTCAGTGAACCAAAATGTGGCAAAAGAAAACATAAATATAACTAAATTTAGATTTAGGCCAATTTAGACTTATATGTGCGATATATAAAATAGAACAGTATATATAGGACTTGCAAAGTCTAAATTCTTTCCAGTGTCTGACAGGCGTCAACAGGCAGGAAATAAAATGAGAGGACAGACAGAGGCAGGGAGCTGGTTTAATAGGTAAAGAAACATGTCATTACAGAAGTGGGACTGCAGGACTTCAATTATCCTACTCTTAGTTCATTCCTCAGTGTTTTATTGCTACTCACTTTAACGCCACCCCTCTCTTTGTAATTGTGAGTGAGAACCAGCATTTCTCAATCTTTTCCTGTAATTGCTCACTTTCTTTTCTTCTGGCTCTACAGTAACAATGCAAATGTGTGACAACGTCTGAGCTGATATGTTGACATGTCACCAGTGCAGTGGAATTCTGGAATACTATGTATCTCATTCAAATAAAGATAATACCTGGTATTGTTTCGCGTTTAATTCATTAATACTTTATGTTCTTTATGTTGGAATTTATGGAATTCACTAACAGCCCACATGAGGGTCACTGCTTCTCATTCAGCCACAGACACGCCATTGTGATATGAACAATAGATGTGATTTGTTAAATGGCCATGTGAAATTTAAGTGGCCCGCAGAGTGAAGCTCAGGACGCCTGACTACAGCTTTGGCTGCGATACAGGCAATACTGAGGATGGCAATTAATGATACTGTAAAAACGTCTCTATCCAGCAGCTGCTGACCTTTGGTTTGTGCAGTTGTGATGACAAGCTGAGCTGTCACCTGCAGGCACAGCCTCATGGCGTATGAGCAGCCGCTTCCATCTCTCGCTAATTGTAGTGGCTACAGCATGTCGATGTACGGCGAGCATGAACACAAACGAACACAAAGTCTGTGGCTTTTACTGCAGTGCTCCTCTTGAGCAGAGGTGAACCAAACAATGCAGATTACTTCAAATAATGATTAGGTAAAATACATACATACTCATTTATACACAATTCATCAAACTTAGTGAAGTCTTCTGACTTTCAAACCATGACGTCATGGATACTTAAACTTATTTAGGTTTATTTGAAGTCTTCTATTAAATGTTCTCCTTTAAAATTTTAATTAACTCTGCTTTGACTTCCCAATAACCACATGATGTAAGACTAAATTCTGCTGATGAAAAAAATCTGAACTTATTCTCTAACATTTGCCATGCCAACCAATGCAATGCCATATCATCCCAAGCCATGCCATGCCGAGCCATAGCTTTTAATACCATCTGCACCATATTAATTCATATCTTCACCCTGATCAATATTGTTTTTCCCTTTATTTTTCTTTTCATCTGTTGACATCAATCTCTACCCCTGCAGCACAGACCAAGACTGAGCAACTACAAGATTTATACAGTTGTGTCAAGACCTTCTACCCCAGAGTGTCCAACTCAGTAGTTTATCATTTTGGTTTGCGGTCAATACAAATTCACAGCAGGGAATATCTGGACTGACCTGCAGGGCCTGTGTGAGACTCACTAAATCAGGAAGATTACTAATTTAGAATGTGTTGTGTTTTTAGTTGCCCTGTCGTGCCTGCAGAAAACAGAAGTTGATGCTCTTGACAGCGTCTACATTTTCCCCAATATTTCATTATACTGTTCCTATTTTTAGCCGCAGTAGCAGCATGGACGGCTGGTGTGTTTGCCAGTTCACCACTGTGGTCCAGACTGAAATATGCCAACAACTATTTGAGGGATTGCCATGAAAGTTTGCACACACATTTGTGGTGAGGTAAAAACTTAGGAGGCTTTATTGTCAACAAAGTTGTTCTTTACTCTCCAAGTGTTGCTTGTGATTCTACTACTCAGTTTCTATTTTTCTTTGAGTGAAATTGCTCTACTACTATTTGGAAGATATTTGGATTTGGCAGACACATTTACCGCTCAGGATGAACTGTATAAAATAATTCACATGGTTTTTCATCCAACACAACAATCAGGTCAAAATGTCTTTGGATTATGAAATACTTGCAAAATGAATGACACTCCCATCAGGCTTTCTGTTTTGAGCTAATTAGTTAATTACAGCACGCTAAAATAAAATGACACAGCAAGTTAAAGTTTAAACTGTGAGCATTGTAGCATGCTGGCATTAGCATTTAGCTCTAAGCTGCTATGCTTAAAGCCAAATGCCTCACAGAGCCAGTAGCATGTCCAAAGCTGTTTTCAAACTTTGGAATTTTTGGAACATTTTAAACACAGCAGGAGATTGTCATGGTCAGACGTGTTCACAACAACAGGAAAAGTGTTGGTTGGACTTGTGCAGTTTCTGGCACCGTAAAAGTGGTCTTACTGTAATTTTATTTGCTGGTATTATATGAGTCTCAAAGCAAGGTTGTGGGAGGAGGAAGCGAAACTGGAATTGAAGAAGAGCTTATATTCATTGCTGAAAATCTTAAAGCTTGAATAGCTGATTGTGGTGAGATACACCTTTTTTATTTCATGTCATGCGGAAAAGGTGGTTAGTACCCTTCTTAGCACTGCACACCGCAGGACCTCAGCCAATGGGGAACTGCAAATCCACACACAGACATGTGGGGACAAAGACACACACAGATCTACTCAAAAATGAAGCAAAGCAAAACATCTAAACAGACACTTGAAGTGAATTCTGTCTGCCTCCGAGCGAGGCCTCTAAATGCATCACTGTGATCAGCAACACTTTATCTAGCGTGGGAATCCACATCCAGTCTATAAACAGCAATCTCATGGTCTCTCTCTCTCACAGACACACACACACAGACACATTGTGGGTGGGTTAGTGTTTGTGTCTGTGTCCTTCCTCGGTGGAAATGGTAGCTGTCAGGAAGGAAATGGGCAGACATGGAGTTCTGTATTTGAACATCTTCTTTTACTTCACTCAGGAAATCTACCTTTACCTCATAGCGGTACGGTTCTGATGACAGAAGGTAAAACGTGTTTGTCTGTGTTTGTACGTGCAAGTGCTTGTGTGCAGCGTGTCTGTGTTTGTGTAGCTATTCAGAGAGATCGAGGGCAGGACACAGGAGGAGCTCAACTATCTGGGACAGTGCAGTCTTCACCCGTTGGTTCTACAAAGAGCAACTCAACAGCAGCTCAGTGTTATAACCTCTATACTCCTTTCAAACTATATGTTACATCTGCATATTTTACCATAGCGATCTTCTATAGTGTTGGAATGTGTGTGTGTGTGTGTGTGTGTGAAGGGTCAAAGTGGGGTGGGGAGTTATGGGAGAGGAAGTGAGGTACAGAGGAGGAAAGGGGGAACCTTTGGGAGTGGAGTTCATTTTCTTCGGTTTCCTGTTTTTTGTTTTGTCTCGGCACGTTAGGCTACCTTCTTATATGATCATCATGACTTCTCTCACACCCACTGCATGTGTATTCATGTGTGTGTGTGTGAGGGTGTGATCAACTGAGGACACTGTAAAAAGTCTTTTACACCACAGTTAGCAGGCAAACGCTATTTTTTGCACCTGCTAAAAAAGACGAGTGCCATTTCCAGTAGAGTTGGTCACTCAGTGTTTCTTCCAGTCAGTGAGTGAGTCACGACCAACGTCACAAATGCGCCGGAAACCAACTCATAGTCGGCGGGAAGCACTACACACAACAGACGAAAGCACCATGGACACCAGTGACAATGTTAAAGTCCCTCTTTCAAAGTCAACTGAAAGATTTAAAATTGCTTGCATCTTGCATGATACAAGGAACAAAAAGAAATTGCTGCTGCAAGTTGTGTCTGAGATGTTGAAAACAAAAGGCTATTTACACGCCAATGGCTAGAAACTCATTTAACTGAGGGGTGAACGCAGATTGTAACCATCTAATTCATCATGAAAGTGTCACGAATGGACACTAAGAAATGAGGTTGCTCTCAGGAGCTGTGAAAGAAAATGAATCGATCTTGTTGTCATTGAGGAAACTAACTAATAATTGACCTCCATGTGCAGGAAATAAACTTTTTTATTTAAAATTCAACCATTAGTATTCATTCAGTATATGAACCAGTCTCTCTCAGGAAGCAGCATGAGCCTGTTTGTTGATTTGAATCTACTGATCCTCTGACTGGTTGCCATAGAAACAATAAAAGATGTGTGATTTGTTGCATATGCAAAAACATTAGTGTGCAGATTAAATATAGATAAACAGATGACAAAACTGAATGTCCCTTAACAGATGGAAAGCAAGTTAAATACTTAATTACTCTGTGAAAACGCAACACAGTGGTGAACCGTCATTGCTCCACCAGCCTTGTTTGAATACTGAGTGTACTGTAAGTTTGATATTTGCTCCATGGTGTCTTAGACAGCTGCATGAGGACAGTTTGCAGGACTGAAGTTCTTAGAGCTTGTCATCTGGGCACCCTTAAAAAATTAAAGAGTGATTGGTGCCCTTAGGTAGCAACAGGATTATAGCATTGCACTTAAAAAACTTTGCTGTTATACAAATATATTGTCCACTCTGGATTTTTCTGTAGGGTACATCCAAAGTACTAAGAAGATCAAGATGCATCAACTCTGCAACAGTCAGAGGCCTGGTTCAGTGACAGACTTCGTCACCGCAGATTTATTGTTTGTTTGGAACTTTGGGATGACATCAACCATCTCTAAATCAATTTTGAGGCAGATTTGAAAAGAGGATGAAGACAAATATGAAGGAGCAAGAAACTTTGACAGTAAAGGTTCCTCATTTGTAAGTTTTCCATTAAAGAATAACAGAGATTTATTATAACTTCAGTCTTATTTTCGTCAGTTTGGTCGTAAATCCTGTGGAATAATACGGTGAACTGATTAAATGAACTACAGAGATTCAAGGACGTAGCAACAAGTCAAATAAGGAGTCAAACACTGCAAGAGATGAGCAGTCATCTGACAGGAAAGTCGGTCTAACCTATTTGGAAAAAAAGACACCCCTGAAACTATAAACCTGCTCTAAAGACAATATTTTCCTGTTAATTTAGCCAATATAACTAATTTTCTCAAGTGCAATAAAGTGGTTTCGAATCAGTTAACATCTATCTCTATGTTTATTCATATGTGATACGAAAGGTTTGATCAAATCTGCAGAACTGAAATTATAATTACAGTACTTAATGTACATGTATAGTTTTTTGCTACTCCATACTGTGAGTGACATCATTCACTCGCAGGTCATACACACTTGCTGCCAATGTGCCACTCTTCATGGAAACAACAGGAAAATGTGTAAGGGAGTACACAAACACACACACGTCCAAACACATGGAATAAAAACAAGCTTCTGACTATAAAAGAGGCAAAAATAAACAGGTAATTTAAAACACAATCATCTGCAGTTATAACACTATACCAAATGGTAAACTAGACACTGATCCACTGCTGGACACCCACAGACACAAGCCCTAAAATATTTCTCCATTATCTCTCGGCTCATTGAAAACTCAGTGGGTGGGCTCCTTTGAAAACAACACAACAGGGCTTTATCAGACAACACACACAAACGGTCGCACTTTTACATACGCACAAATAAACATTGCAAATTGAAAATAGTGCAGCCGATTTCAGGAGAACATTAACTTGTTGTGAACTGCATCCCAGAACTGTATTCATACAAATATTGACATTGCTACAGGTAATGCCTCTCTGTCTGACTCAAAGTGGATATGACTCATTGCCTTGGCAACTCAATTAGTCATCCATTTATTTAAATGTTACCACATTACAATGCCATCATTAGTTTGCTATATGCAGTATGTTGCCTTCTTGCTCAAGCTGCTCACTGTGGCAGTTCTCCACTTATAACCTACTTTTCCAAAGTCGGACACTGGAACTGCACCATCAGAGAACATGTGCTTGGTGGAGTACATGGATGGCAAATGGACTGTTCTAGTATTATCATCATTCACACATTCATACAACTCTTCGATATGCTGCACTCTTTTTCATTTCTATCTCACACACTGCTGGGCTCAGCTGCCAGAGGCAATTTAGGGGTCAGAGTGGACGCTTTGGACATATGAGGACTGGAGGATACAGAAATCGAACCAACTTTCTAGTTAGCAGACCCCCCGCTCTACCTCCTTTGCCACTGCCGCCCCAATTACAGTTGGCCCAGTCCCAGAACACCAAATGTAGCACATTGTCATGCACAAAATCAGCGGCAGGCACACAGAGATAAAGCTGGTAAAAAGACAGAAAGACAGAAAGCCTGCTGTAATTTTGCAATAGTCCCGATGGCCAACATACATGCTGACACTACAATGTGTTTATTCAAATTCTAAGCCTACATGAACACAACCACAGAGACATTGAGCATCCGTTTAACGGGCAGCTTCAGGAGAAGGTCATGGTTGGTCATTCCCATGTGGTCGGAGCACAACATCTGCTGGGAGGAGCCACAGAGTTCTGTTATTAAAAACTACATATGGGCTCCAGCTGGATTCATAATCAAGTTCAATATATCAATACATTATTAAGTCATTATGAGAAATGCACATCTGCCCATAACTTAAGGTGCTCTTCCTCCAGCCATGTGCATATGGATAGTGGATTAAAACACACTCACACTAAATAAAGAGGGATGAAATGTCCACTAATGTTGTTTTCATGACTAATATATTAAGAGCTGCTCTTGGGAAAGCTACAGTTTCAAGGATTGCACTGGAGCTGTACATAATTCATTGGTTTCCTCCACTTGGGATGGAATTAAAATAATTATACGATCTCCACTCGGCAGAAGAATCGTATTTTTTTAATGTAAAAATAATTAAATGCATTCAAAAATGTACATATGATTTAACTCAATTTCCTCTCAGTAAAATGTTTCAACAAGACCTCTAATATGTCAACACTGTATGTGTGACTTTGTGCTCCTTCATCAGCAAAGTGTTTTGGTGCAAAAAACAAATTGATTTAAAATCCCCAGCTTCTGTGGCACCTAAATTCAGATGTTGAGCACTTCACAGCCATAACAAGGCCACAATGAATAATTACTCCACAATAATTAAAAGGCAAACTGCTTTTGACCTGAACAAGCTACTACTGCAAACACAAAGTCTAGAGCTGCACCCACACGCCCCAAACATGATGTGTGAAAGAAATTGAGACGTATATTAACCAGATTGTTTATCTCACACATGATCACACACACAGCGTGATCCAGTGTCTCACAAAACGTGCCCTGCATAACATGCTCATGTTGTTTCTGAAACAAAAAAACCCTCTACTTCCCTTCTACTCTCCAAATCCAAAATCCACATATACAGTGAACCCGCCCCCATATATTGCTGTCAAACATATATCGAAATTCCTTCTGTTGTCGGTGATTTATGAACAACTAATTACATAGCTGTTCTCCAGAGAGCGAGGGAAGGAGCGGAAAAATGAAAGCTGGGAAGAGAGTGAAAGAAATAAGGGGCAGGTCCTTCGCTACTAAAAACAGTGAGAAGACACTGCAAACAGTGAGAGAACTAAAGATGTCGACAATAAATACAGAAAACTATACCGTCATGTTAAAGAGTTAAATACTTGACTAGATGGACCAGTGTGTTAGTTTGTATTTGAGTGCATAAAGCCAAACAGTCCCTTTAAATTCAATTAAGCTGCACTATGTTTGACAAATAAATATCAGCTCCCTAAAAGAGACCCATGAATAATTATCTGCTTATACTGCACCTACATTTAATGGGGTCTCTCTGGACTAATGCTGCATCCTAACACCAAGTTTAGTGGAAATCTGTTCAGTTGTTTCTGTGTAATCTTGCTTACAAAGAAAAACTACAAACAAACAAAGACAAAGGGGCTGAAAACTCTTGACGGAGGTAAAAAATGACAATCTGGGTTTACTTCTATATGCGATCTCATTTCTAATTGACAACCATTTTGCTGCATTTTAATTAGGGACATCAGCTGCATCATAACGCTCCAACTTGCATCCAAAGAATCCGAAGTAACCCCAAAATGGTGCATTGTCTTTGCTTTCTCCCTCAGCCAATGAAAACGCATAACTTACCCATGTGATGCAGAGTAACAGGGAAATGGAGGTGAAACAGGGTGAGTGACAAACAGATAAATAAACAAAGAAATAAAAATGAAACCAGATGAAACTTGATTTAATTCAAATCACTTGATCACCTTCAAGCAAGAAAATCGTGATTCTCATTTTCTTCAGTCATGCAGCCCTCGTCAACTCAGTATCTTCCCCAGAGTAAATGCAGCTGGGGATGATCTCCGATTTTGCAATCATTAAAAGTATCCAAACGAGTACGATCAAGACAAGAGATCTTAATCTTAAATCTTTCTGTTCCAGATTCTTGCTGATAAGACAGTTTCACAACTCTCTCCACAGGAGGATTCATCACAAAAGTAAACAGACAGAATACATCACTGCCGGGTAAGACATTTCAAAACATACTCAGAGAACTCTTTAGCCGTGATTTGTATAAAAGTTTACGATTCTGGAAAAGATGAGCAAAAAAAAGTCAAAAGTTCCAGGTAACTTAGTCATTGTAGTACTTCACTTGAATACGCACCAGAGATTTACAGGGGGGAGAGGTCGCAGAGATGAGAGTAGAACTAGGATGCTGTTATCTCTTTAGCCAGTGTGACAGCAGTTTATCACAGCAGTCAATCACAGAGTTATCGCTATCTGTGAGACACTCCTTCCACTTTTACTACCATGAAACAATTAGTCAGCTTCCACTTCCTGGGCCGTCACAGATAAAGATTTCCCAAAGAGTGAGTTAGCAGACTCAGTGACAGATTCTATTAGTTTGTGTTGTATTTATTGCCTTTCTTTAACCTGTATTGTGGTCTGTAGGAAAGTATTAGATGCTGGACCAGTATGGATTTTTGGGGGCTGATGCTAATACCAATATAAGGAAGTAAAAAAAGTTTGATGCCAATATATTGGCCAAGTTTTTATATTGGCACATATCGTCAAACACAAAACACTGATACCGATATATGTAATTTCATTTCTCATTTTGGCCAAACCATATATCGGTCAGGCTTTAGAATATATGGCAACCTCTGGTGATGTGTTTTTTTAATAGCTGATTAGCTGTTCCGCAAAAAACAAGCCAAACTGTTCCTGCTGTCAGCTTTTCTCTGCTTTAAGAACAACTTCAAGACACAAACAACTGGAAGACGTCTCCTTAGAAAGATTCATCTTGTAGATTAATAAAAAAAATACAGCCAACAGATAAATCTAATGAAAAACTTATTACTTGCTGCCCTAAACAAAATCCAGGTCAATAAATCAACAACCAAAGTAATCCAGATGTACAACAGCTATAATCTGCAATTACAGCAGAGTGGATTAGTGCAGATCACTGTTCACTGTCTTTCTTCTTGTGACCCACACCGATCCTTGACTGGTGCTCTGGCTCGCTCATCTTCCCCTCCACTGACTCATCCACCTTCAGGAATGCCATTCCACCGGTCGGTCCATAATTCCCGCTCAGTGTTTCCCAGTAATCCCCTCTTCTCCGGCTGTTCTGAGGCTGCTTCCTTCCCCACAGCTGCCGGCTGGCCCGGCTTGCTCTAATAATAGGACAACAATGCTGGCCCCACACCCCAACACTACTGCAAGAGAAAGCTTTACATCCCAGAATATCTTCATTGAATCTGTACATTTTAAGATTGTTCCCCAAATGTTCTTTACGAGCAACAATGCTTTATTAATCAACATAACTCGGTACATCTAAACCCACAAAAGCAACTTTCTGAACTGTTGACATTCAGTACGTGTGGGTTATAAGACTGCAGCATGTAAACACATGTTGGTGGAGGAATGATGATGAGGCACACTCAAGTGAACTGCTCAATGTGGTGGAGGAGCTAGAGAAGACACTGTAATCATGCAGGAGCTGATAAATAAGGACTAGTAGTTAAACACCACTTTGTGCTCTTGCCACAGTGTTTTGTGACAGGACTACACACACACGCATATATATATATATATATATATATATATATATATATAGCTGACTGGTTATGAATAAATGTCATATTTATTTTGCACGGTCCTCTCAGTGAAGCAGCCCCCGAGCTAAACACACTCACACAAACACACACCAAAGCAAGGGAGGCATTAATCAGTGGAGAGAATGGAGAGAGTGAGAGCTGGACTGAGCCTTTTTCTCTGATCTTCTGCTGTCCCACTTGTGGAGGCACAGCTCACAATCACATGCTGCAGCTCTTAAGTGTCTTCCAGCCTGACATTTAGTCAACAGCCTCTCTCCTCCTCATTCGTTTCTTCAGAGTTTTGCTTCCTCTACCCTCTTCTTCCCTTCTTTTCCCTGACAGACAGATCGGTGTGATAAACCTTGCTTCCCCTGGCACGTGAAAAAGCTTCCCCCTCCACACCTTCTCCTCTCCTTCAACCCCCCTCCGCCATTCCACCAAGAGAGCAATCACACTGGAAATACTCAAGAACTTGTAAATCAGGCCCCCAGTTTTTCCTCTCGCAGAATGACTGGCCAGCGAAAGTTGTTCAAGTAAAAAAGGGGGATATTAGTGCTCACCTCAGACAAGGTCCCGCTGCTGCAGGGAGAGCAGAAGTATTATCATCCTCAGTCCTCACACAGGAAAACCAAGAGCAACAAGTAGCAACTCCAGCGATTTCTCCCCCTCCCCTCTCTCACTCCTGCTTCCTTGCTCTCTGCCTTGCACTCATTCAGACTGCAGTAGCTGCAGTGGAGTGAGCAAGTATGCGTGTGTGTGTGTATGGTCCTGTGGACTCCTGCAGGGGCACTTAACAAGGTTCAGGTCCTCCCCCCCTTCACAGGCTCACACAGAGAGAAAAAAAAGCTCACACACAGAGGGCAGGAGAGTATTCTCTTTGTCTTTTGTTGCTTTCTCTCACTTCCTTGCTCTCTGTTTTCAGATGTCTGTAACTCCCTGTTCTGCACCCCCTTTCATATGAGAAAGAGAATGACAGAGTGAGAGAGAGGCAGTGCATGTGTGTGCGTGTATATATGTGTGTGTGTGTGTGCACAGGGAACGCCGTCGTGCCTTAGCGCCTAGGGCTCAGAGAAGGAGGTGGAGGAGGTGGAGGAGGTGGAGGAGTTTAGACCTCAGAGAGCTGAATTCCTACCTCTAGTCCCAACCAATCGGAGGCCTCCCAGCAGCTGACCAAAAACCGCGGGGCCAGGCCGGGCCTTGCGACCACACTCCAGCTTTAAAGCATTAGCTGAAGTTTGCTGTGTGCACTCAGGATACTTTCTACAGTGGCTCTATGGATGATCATGAATGTTGGGCACTCTTTGTTTACTGTCACATTTTACTCTGCCTCATATTGATGTTTCCGGATGAAACATTCAATAAATGTATAAAAAAATGCTTATTCAGTGTTTATTGCACTGGCGAGACAAAGATGTTTTCTGTTTTCAGGGGGGGGGGGGGGGTAAAGTGTTACAAAGTTCATAATGTATAGCAGAAAGAAACTAATTCGAAACACAGATGACTGTGTAGGGGCTGTGTTGGGATGTTTCCTCGTCTTTTCCCATGTCCCTTCTTCCTTCCTCCTAAGGAACAGGACTCTCATGTTTCAGCTGCTGTCCTTGGCTACACATTTGTCAAGCAAGACATTTGTCCACAGAGGTGACATCAGATCTCCCCCTCCTCCAGCTATTCACACCAGCTCACTTCTACTTCAGCTTCTTCCTTCTCTCCTCCACATCAAGTCAAACGAAAGCCGTACTGCTTTATCGTGAGAATAACATCATGTGATGCAGATTCCTCGTGGTAAACTGTTATGAACTGTGTTATCCTACATAGTATTGGAAATTAAATACAGTCTGCTATTAATAATTTGAACATTAAGTCGACAGTCATGCCGCAGACGGTAGCTGTTTTCAGACTCTGAACACCAGAGATTATCTGCACTTCCTCCAGAGGAGGTGCATGAATGCAAATGTCTGAGTGAGAGCCTCTGGATTATCTGCGGACTTCCTCTGCCTGGCCTCCTAGTATAAAGTTCGTAGAAATTCAGGGGAATTCAATGGAAGAGCAAAGCAGATTGGATTCATCGCGAACGAGTCGGGGGGGGTTGATGATGTTTCTAACACGCAACAGACAAAAAGTAAACAAATATCATCAGCAGCATATGTTTTATTTACCAAACCAGAATTCACACGAGACAAAGTCTGGAAAAGAAAAACTTTAAAAAAAACTAAATGCAAGTTTCCACTCTTGCTGTATCAAACACTGTATCAATATAGAAGGATTCTTGATGTAGCTTTTAATGGACCATTCAATTATTCAATGATTACATTTTGCATGTAAAAGGTAAATAGACGGATCTGAAAGAAAATTGTGTAGGACAAGATGTTTCCTTTATTGAACTGCCTTTACATCTACAATTAGGCTCATTCTAATTATTTTAACAGAGCATCAAGAAAGCCAGTGGGTTAGAAAAAGCTGAAGACAGACAGCTCCATGTTTCCTTCACTGCACATTTAGTGAGTCGTGGCTTCCAAACCCAGAATGGAAACAGCCAAGTTTCCACATGTCTCGTAAATGTGAAATAATACAAATTGCACTTTTGCAGAGGCAGTGTGTGACATCAGTGAGGATGGGATAAATATGTTGATCTATTACTTTCATGTGTTTCTCACTGATGAGGCATTCAGCACAGCTATAAAATGATCCAGCCAAACATCCTGTTGTGAGTTTGTCTCTTTGTTTCTAAGCAGAGCTTGGTGATGAGATATTTGACACATTTTAGGAAATAACTGCCACATTGTCAAACTGCCTTTTTGAAGATTATCACTTCACCTCATATATTCTAAAACAGCTTTTTACAATTATGAAAACACAACAACTACCACTTTGAATGTAATTTAAATGCATCAAGTCAGGATAAAATTTAGGATAATATCCAAAGAACCATAATTATTCCAAAAGTGAACAAATGATGATAGATATGTATCTTGAAAGATCAATTGCGATGTTTCAGAAAAAGACCCCCACACAATTTCCTTTCCTTTAAAAATAGTGACGTATATACAGAAGGGGAAATCTCTATTTGTAAGGGTATGGGGACCATTTACTGCTTTTGTGAAATGTATGGATGTGTCAGATGATGAAGAGGAGGAACGAGTTCTACCTGATGAGTCTGTGTACGTACAAAGGAAAGCTGTTAACTAAGAGGCTGCTCAATGTGATGTTTGTTTTTCTGTGCCTCAATGTGTGTTTTTGTTGATGAGGGACAACCATGTTTTTGTGCTGTTTTGCATACATGTATGTGTAAAAACACTAATAAAGCAAAACCAGTTGAAAAAAATATATTTTTAAAGAAATGTTCCAGCCAGCTCCCCTCGTAAAATGTCTATAAAATGTCAGAGTGAGCCCATGTGACAGTACAGCAAGATAATGTCTCAATGGGAGTGTACGTGATGCTACAGACACAAAACTGAGAACAAACAAAAATAATCTAAGGAATAAAAAGAGGTGTCAAACATGTAGAAGACACAAAAAAAAGACGACAAGATTCAAGAGGTTTTGGTCCGCATCCGACTGTACCACTCAGGTGCATGAATGTTACAAATATTTTTCTCTTGTTAGCGAACGCATCTCGATTTCCTGCAGTGTTCTTCATGTAACTCTTGAAAGTTTCACACCCAATCTTCCAGATGTTTTCCAGAGTTCATGTGTGAAAACGGCAGATGACCACAGGGGTATAGGTTTACGTATGTTAGCTAATCTGCCATTAAATGATGACATGAGAAATTAGAGAAGGTGAAAGTTAAGTTTACTTTAGAGCAAGAGAGAAAAATTCATTCTTACTGTGTGACATGAGAATTCCCAAATATATAACTGTGAAAAAAATGTTTTCATTATCTAAACCAATTAAATGCAGGTTTAGCCTGACTGAGGTCAAGTCAGGAAGTCTAGAAGATGTTTGTTTAGAGTTTGTCTGACATCTAAATCCACCTTCAATAAACAATTACCAGGAAAACACTGATAAAGGGAGCGAGAGTAAGAATGGGACAGACAGAAACCCAAAGGCTGAAGTGACATAGTGAGTGAGTACTCTGGTATGTGGGCTATAGAGTTACACATGGACAAAAAAGTGAAGCAGCAAAGTCCACTCGTATAGACAACCCAGACACGCCTCCACTTTTATCCTCCTCTGTGTTTGTCTCCCTCTCTGTTTCAGTGATCCCTCACCCCCTGTCACTCTGTTTATTTTCCTGAATCGATTTGTGTGTGTTTATGTCAAAGAACGTGTGAAAAGTTAACGCAGCTTTTGTAAATTACGCTCTGAAGTTGTAGAACAGACTGCCGCTATATATCAGAAGCTCGTTCAGTAAACGTCGTTTTCTTTTTTCTTTTAAATGTCATTTTTAACTTCTGTTCTTATGTTTCTTAAAATCTGTTCTTTTATATGAACTACATTTTAACATGTTTTTATTTTTATATGTTTGTGAAGCACTTTGAGCTGCATTTCTTGTTTGAAAGGTGCTAAACAAATAAAGTGTATTATTGTTAAAAGTTAAGAATTCACACAGTGATGACAACGTTTAACCCATATATGTGTTGATGTTTTTTGTGCATGTAAATATCAGGTTCTCAGTAGTAAAACAACAATTAGGAACTTGTTTGTTTTTTCCTCCAGAAACAGCATTTATGTTACTGCTGAAATGAATCAAGAGAATGATAGCAACAATGGAAAGGTAATACAGGATGTAAGGAGGGAGAGATGAAAAAGAAAGAGAGCAGGAGATGAGCAAGCAGAAAGCGAAGAATAGTGTCAGTGTGACAAAAGAGCATCAGTGGAGATACACAATCTGCATAATGTGTACAACATCCTAATGATGTGCCTCAAGAAGTCATTCTGTCATTCTGTGCCTCTTCTGAATAAATGTTTATCCTGAGGCACAACTTAAATAGCGTATTCTCCTCAGAGAGCTGAGTTTGTGTGTTATAGAAAGTGATGCATTACACAGTCAAACTCCATCAATTCAAATCAGAGTGTTTCGGCTCGTTTCTGCTTCCTCATGAAAGAGAAAGAGGAATGTGTGTGTTTCAGCTGCAGGAATAGTTGGACATGGGACAGTCAGGAATGCCAACATCTGCCATTTTGAGACAAAGGCACTTGTGTGCGGCACGTGGGGTCAGGCTGCTGCCATGCCAGCAAGTGCTTTTTGTGGAGGGATTCCAAATGGAATTCAACATATAAAAAGAATGGAACTGGGGCATCATGGGGCCCAGCAGTCTATAATGCATGCACGGCATAGCAACTACGGCCCCCCTGGAATCGTTCAGATATTTATCGCATACCACTCACGCCTCTCTCTGCATATGTTTTCTGTCACTCTCTACTGTCCGCTATAGAAATCCCCTGAAGCTGTTCATCCAGGGTGACACACTGAACTCTGAGTCCCTCGTCGTGAATCGACAATTGTGTTGGTTTATAACTCTGCTGACAGCCCCATGCAAATGCTGTTTCATGCCTGTAGCTCCTTCTACTAGATCCGAAGATATTCAAGTACCGGAAGGATTCATTTTTCAGAATTCTTGATATCGCTCCTAGAAATTGAGAAAGAGCGCGTACATTTTGTCAGAAAGATTATTGCTTACAGATTATATTTTCTTTTACTTTAAGGATTTGTTGTTCATAAATGCATCTGTCAAGCCACAAATACATAGAGACTGATAACAATCAGTACCATTTTCACAGACAATTTATATGTTGTGCGTTGAATATACAATCTTGTAGTACAGTGTATATACAGTGTGTGTATATATATATGTATATATATATGCAGTGGAAGCTCCAGCCAATCAGCTCGTGTTCAAACAACCATAGGCACTAGCCAATCCAATCAAGCTACTTCTAGTCTACTCTTTAGCATTATATTGATAGCCAGCGTGGCATGTTAGCTTGAAATTCAGCTATGTTGTGTGTCCCAAGCATGAAATCGTGATTGCTGTCGTTATGAAGATCATGCCAGCTCCAAGGCTCGCGCACGACCAACATGAAGCATTAACACACATAACGCATAAACAGCACATAAATGTAAGTCTGGCAATCATGTCATAGTTATCTTTAGGCAAATCATTTATAAAGTTATGCAACAAGTATTATCTGATTTAGTATAGACACAACATGTACTTTTAATAATAACCTTTAAATTTACAACATGTAATTGCAGTAGCCTACTTATGTTGCCAAAATCCAACCACAGATTTTGATATAAATATTCAATTGTAAATTGTCAATACTTATATAATAGGTGCTTCTGACTACACTTTGAGAAATATACAGGATCTAATTGTTGCAATAGTATTTGATATTAATGAAAACAGGCACACAGCCTGTAGATGTAGACATGCAGCCTACGGAATCTTCAAATGCTACATTAATTGGTTAATTTATCACAGAATTACTCTTGTTGTATCATCACCAAATATACCTTGCCGTCTTTACTCAAAGGGGTTTTACAGACAAAGCCGGAAGAGACAGGATGAAGACAAAGTTGTGATGATGTTTCACTGTGATGGTGAAAACAAAGCAGATGGAAAAGCAGAATCAACCATCTCAAGTTTTATGTTGCTGTTAAACCCAAAGCTCTAATTTCAGGCTCGAATTACCACATTTTCCCACCAGTATTGGCACTGAAACAAACACCCTGGTGGATCATCGTAGATCTGTAGCTGGGTAAACCACACAAACAATGAGGAAGGATAAACAAAACACAGATTAGGATCAGTTTATCCTACGATTCCTGCATCCCACTCTGATATAGGATCTCCAAGGGAAATACTTGCATCCATGATGTCTGACTTCACCAGTTTCACACAGTCGGTACTTTCCGCCTCTCTCATCTCCCTCTTGGCTCAGTGCGGTACCAGCACATTTACATAAGACCTACACAGACGCGCAAAAAAGCACATTCCCAACACGTGACCGTGTAACAAGCTCATAAGTGCGTTTGGCTCAATTTTTACCGCCTCGCAGTCACTTCGATTTAGACAGAGGCGACACACTTCCACAGCAAAAACACACCACGGACACGCACTGACACACGCTATAGCACGATGTAGCACCCACGCACACAACCACACTAAACATGCTTAATGTCGACATAACAGGCAGCCATTTGTCTCATATACCCTGCACTCCTGTGTCTCCCCTCCTTCCCCCCTCAGCGGTAACTCCACTGACTGACAGTCCCCCATCAGGGTGGCTTTCTGACAAACGCTGCCAAATGGAGCCGTGCCACTGTTGCTGCTGGCCACAAGTCAGCTCTCTGAGGTTATTGCTTAGCTTTGCGCTTGCAGTGTTATTTATATCCACCATCGCCGCACCAGTTGGTTTGATGAACTTTTCATCTGTCATGTGTGGACCTCAGAGCTGTCGATCTTGTTCTGCTAAATTCTCTTCCTGTGGCCTACAGGTGTGAAAAAATGCTGTTCTACAGTTAAGTATGTAACAATACTATATAATATATATATGCTTTTTTTTTACAATTAAACAAAGTGGATTGGATTTAGAACAAGACGGCTCGATGTGCTGGGGCCCACATCCAAGAAATTTGCGGGGACCTTGGGTAATGATCAGTGTTTACAGGGAACGTGCCCCATTTGGGTGGGCTCAGACCCCCCTCTTGGGATGTTGATGAAGGCCCATTATAGGTTGAGGAATATCTAAGTTGCTTTTAGAACTAGGGATATGAGCTGAAGTCCACAAGTAAGATTAAGAGGTATTAAGACAAATGTGAGGATGAAAAAAAACTCAAATCTATTTGCCAATTGTCTTATTGTGGTTACGGCATAAAACAGACTGACACTCCAAGTGACACTCCAACAGATCACTATCCTGAATTTGATACTCTGGAGACAGACACTTGTCATAGGTTGTTCTACAACATTCGCTCATAAATCACATAACTTGATTAACGAACAACATGACGATTTCAAACTGAAATAAATGTATTTTGTTCTTTCTCCACATACTTGTACCACCCAGTGACATCTGTGTCCGGTTTGATTTGCTTTGGAGAGACAAACAGAATTCTGGAAATAAATTGTCTTGAGTTTAGTCCTTGAGGCTCCTTAGTCCCACCGAACACGTGATTAAAAAGACACAAGTTCCTTTTGTAAATTACAACTCATTGATCCTTCTGGGACATTCGCCAGCAGTAGCACCCCTAAATACAAAGAGGACAAATCAGGACCCAACTGCTCAGGCCACATTTGGACTGTGAGGGTTCAGGGTTCATCCAAATGAGGTCAAACAAATGTGTCCTTGACCTCTGGACTGTTAAGTTTGAAGTAGGCCTAAAGACAGTTTGTCCCTTAAAAGAGTTTCCAGGCATGGCACACTGACAGGAGTTAACATTGTCTGTCTCTCTCTCTGTACTTTCATGTCTCCTTTTCCAGCATTTTCTTTTTCATTTTGACTTTCTCAGTGTGTTGTACAATCCATTATGCAAATAACCACAGCATTCCTCTTGTTGGAGCTGATGGCTGCGAATGTGTGTATGTTTCTTTTTCCCCTCTGTCTTTGAAACATTCACAGTTTCTTCCACAAATAGAGTCAAATATAAGCATGGAAGAAAAGTCCGACCACAGCAGCCACTCGAGAAGAAGTGTGAAACGCAGTCTCACACTTCTTCTCGAGAAGAACCCGAATGTTTTTATGAACAATACAAATAGAAGAAAGTTAACTCTAATATGCTAGTGGCTCCTTAATTTATTATAACAATGTAAATGATCTATAATAATGATTCTGTTGTAGAGCTGTGTGCAGTCCATCAATTCACTCAGCCCCTTCTGCCCAGCTATCGATCTTTCCTTCTCTCTCCTATAAACACTTTGACAACACACCTGTCTCTCAAGTCAATGTCAGCCAAGTCAGACTGGCACTCGGAGAAATCCCATTGAATTGATGAAACATTAGAGCTTCAAATAAAGTTTTTACCATCCTTGGCAAGCAAAAAAACAATCGGCATAACACCAGCCCGACCTTTGTAGAAGTCACTCTGAGTGTGCATGAAAGCGTATTTGTGTGCATGTGCTGGGACTAGGCTCACTGGTCAATCACAAAATCTAAATACTTTTCTGTACTTCGTTGATTTTCACAATGATTTTTGCGCATTGGTACAGATATTAAATGTGGAGGTTGATATTATAGATCAGCCCCAGACGTGGCTGTATTCTCACTGATACAGTTGTGAGTCAAGTGGGTGTGAAGGCCTTAAATGTATTGCTTTGTTTCACTCTCATAGTTCTCATAGCATCATTTAAAGCTGCAATAGGTGACAGTTAAACCCACTCTAGAATACTGGCTTTGCACTAAATGGCATTTAAAACAAGTTTGTGACTGTACGCACATACGGTGGTGAAGCATTTAAACACTTAAATGTCACAGAATTCCCTCAGGAGTTGGTGTAGACCAAACAACTTCTACAATGTCTTTTCACCTCATATTTCAAATCTAATTTGATTTGCAAAAGATGGAAATACAGAAATATGCCCAAACACAGGCCTACACACAATTACATGTTTAGAGTTTGAAACAGGACAGACTAAACATTGTGAGTCTCTAAACAATGTTGATAACACTCATCTGCTGAATGCTGAAACCCAATAAACTGAACAAAGTCTCTGTCACAGAATAAAGTTAATTTCCCCATGAGGCCCGGCTCAAGATAATGCTTCTTCTTGTTAAACTAAATTAAAATTTGTAAGCCGACAACCACGTTCCTAAATTTATACACCATGTACCACCCAGCTCTGGCTAAATTTTAGCACATGACAACACATGCAAGAATAAGTCTTTTATTAAAAGCTGAAGATTCTTCTAGACAAAAGCCCTGCAGCGCTGTCACCCACAAGACCGCAGATTCATCTGGATAAAATCTGGGAATTTTAGTCTAAACTAATTCACTTCAAAGGAGGCAAAGGAGTGAAAAAGCCCTTGTTTTTCCTCCAAAAAGTTATAAAGAAAGGGAAGAAATCTCAGCGGGTCTATTCCCTGTCTCATCAAAGTTCAGACACAAGCACTCTCAAAGTGTCCCTGTGTTTACCCCTCCAGTACATGAGCAAGAATTCAACCTTTCTCAACTAGGACAAAAACATACAGACCTATTTACATGTCAATGATGGCCACGGATAAGGACTTTCTCTGCCTCTCCCTTTTTAGTTTCCTCCCTCAACATTCCTCTAATGTCTATGTGCTCCTGTAAAATAGTGGTTATGCTTATTTTGAGGCTGTGAAGACAAATACTTTTATAGAAAGACAGTTTACTTCTGACAAAACTACTGGGTGCAGCTGTTTTCAAGACTACTGACTACTGTTAAATTTAAATATGGAAGCAGTACCACAGCATGAACACTCATCTGCTTTCTATCCATTCAAACAGTGTATGACATGAGGATGCAGTTGCAGTGCTATCTGCAGCTACTGTATATGCAAAAGAAAAAAAAGCATGCATATAGGAATGCAATTTAATGCTCTGCTTGTAGATTTGTTGCAAACAACATCTCCTTGCGTGCATGTGTTTACGTGTGTCTGAGAACTAGAGAAAAGTGATGCCCGCGAGCCCTGCGGAGCGTGAACTCCTCCCGCAGCTCAGCAAGCCTGAGGTGAGAATGTAATCAGGTGGTATCAGATCATTGCCCTTTCTACTTTCACTGTTTCTATTTATACTGGACCTTTAGAAAGCGGGTCTCCTCACGCTGACAAGGTTGAGAGGAGAAAGTGAATATTACTGCGCGAAGCTGACATTGTAGTTCTGGGAATCCTCAAGGTGAGAAAAAAAAAGCTCAACTTTCACACTTATTTGCAAACGCAAAGTTTTCGGTCTGAGGAGATGGATACAAATGCTGAAAGTGATCTTTAGCAGTCTCCTTTACCTCTCTCTTTGTCTCTCCTTCTCCATCATGGCAGGGAGCCCAGTGCATATAAAGCAATGTGGCTTTGACGCTGGCGAAGGGCAACTACGCTCTCTTGAAATATGTTCTCTGTTGACTCATTCTGTTAACCACATTCTTCATCAGCAGCGCAGCAAAGTCCTTCCCGTCGGCCATGAAGACAAAACATCGTCTCTTCTGGCCCAGTTAATAATACACCCAATCTTTTTTCTGCCTTTTAACTATCTAGTTTAAACTCGAACATTTGGAGCAATGGAGGGAAAAAAAGAGGCAGCAGAAAATGAGGGGGAAGAGAAAGAGCGAACGCACTCACTGGCCTACAGTGCAGCTGAGATCCCCCTGGATTTATTTGTGTACATAACTCTTTCTCTTTCTGTCTCTCCCCTTTCCTTTCCCTCTGTCTCCCACTTTCATTCCTCTGTGCCGCTCTATCTCCAACACGAACACCCACATGCAGAAACAGCTACACAGCGTACAAATTTACACATTCAAATAACCATCAAATTATCTTGCGGCTTTTGAAAAAGGAACGGTACACCCACGGCCCTCACAGTTAATTATTCCATTTGCAGAGCGAGAGGAGAGCTTCCTGTTCTGTGAAGCTTGCACCAAAACAGCCACAAACTGAACTGAAGACAAAAATAACTGAAAAACGGGCGAAACAAATCACAGTAGGAAATCAATTTTTAGATAAAAATATAGGTCATTAGAGCGAAAACTGTCTAGCAGGCAGTTGATTTCATCACACTGCAATGTAACACCCCTCACCCCTTAACCCCCTGCCCAACAGAACAGACTGAAGTCCTATTCATTTGACCACAGAGGCCCTAGTCAACAGCTTAGGAGCCAAAAGGAGAGCATAGTCATAATGGCAACCTAACCGGGAAATCATGTGACCTAACTCCCTTGTTCAAGAACAGGCTCTTAAACTTTTTCCACAAGTATCACTCTCACTGTGTCAGGTCTTTCACTCACCATGCTGCGTCTCTGGGTGGGTGCCGGTGTCAGGGTCCATGTTAGAGTCACAGGGTGATGAGCACCCACATCAACACACCCATATCCCGAGGCAAAGTCAGCTGTGCAACTGAACTTCAACTAGTGAAACTGCTACTAGAACTACTGTTATCCCCCCTTCTCTTCTGCTGCCTCTGCCGCTGACGTCCCCCTTCGCTGTTCTCTCCAGTCAGAGCTGCTGGCTCTGGTCTGGCCCCCGCAGCCTGCCAGCTCAGCTCAGGCTTCCACTGTTGTGTTACATCTGTCTGACTGAACCCTTCTCTGGAGAGTAGGGAGAGAGAGGAAGAGGGAGAGAGTATCACGGAGCATGGAATGGGAGGGAGGAGAGAGAGAGAGAGAGAGAGAGCGGAGCAGTTTCCACATTGTGGTGGTGGTGGGGAGAGCAATGGGTGGAGGGGCTTGTAGGGCTGAATGTTTCCACTTTGATCAATTTCACGCTCAGCATATTTTTTTCTCGTCGTAACGAGAACTTTCAGTAACATCAGTTTGGAAAACATCAACATGCCAAAATAATTTAGAAACTTCGCCACTATACTGCGACAATGGGTGAAGTCAAAAACCTGACCAGGCTGCGTTGGCTGGGTTTCAACTCACTTTTCAATCCACCACACAAACAGCATCTGTTGCTTTAGCTGACAATTGACAGCTTGAGCAGTATAAGGTAACGATAGCTCTGCAAGACTGCAACTAAAGATCCTTTTCAATATCTTGAACAATGACAGATTTAACTGATTTTTCGAATCTCACAGAAACTGGCGAGATTCTTCTTCTGTTTTTTTAATGGTGTTTGGCAAACAACTTTTAGGTGCATTACTGCCACCTAATGAACTGGAGTGTGGAGCACTCGCTTGGAAATGTATTATTGTGTTTAGTTGCAGCTGTACAAGTGCGTTGGTTGCTGATGCTTCCCAGTCAGCTCACTCTCATGGTGATTGCGGGTTTCTGTTTGGAGCCAGTTATCGTAAATATCGAACATGTTTGATATATATATGTTTGAAACATTGGTAAGACTGTTTGTTGACTTTGTGTACACAATGGGTTTCCCTGCCCTTTCAGATACAGCAAGCAAATGGAGCCTAGCCAACCTTAACCTTGTTAACATTCTTAAGCTATAACTTCTGATATTTGGGAAGATTTGAGTTTGTCTTTGTTTGAACTGATACACTGAAAACAGAAAAGCTACTGTCAAGGCAGAACAATCCATTAGTGACATGAAATCAACAAGCACAACTCTGACTAATGATAACAGATTGCAATTATAAACAGAGGGAAAGATGGAGGCAAAAAGGACTTAGTTAAATTAAACATCAGAGGGAATATTAACATACTCAAAATACATTATAGTCAGTATTTGGCCTACAAGGCATGTACAAATCATTCAACAGCCTTCGGTCAGTTATCCAGCTCTCTTTAATCCCATCTAAAAGTTGACAGCTCCTGAAAAATATTTATGGAAGCAGTGAAAGCTGGAAAATAGGGCAGCATATGCCCCAGCATCTTTAAAGAACCAACAGTGGAGAACTTTTCCAAAGCTGCATCCAGAAAAAAAAAAACTCCCACCCAAGTAAAATTAAGCTTTGTTGGTCTGGTGGGAGTGTAACAGAGCTCTCTGTCTCTGGTTTGTGCCAAAACCGCGAAGAGTTCAAAAGAGAAGCGGCAGCTCTGCTCACTATTCAGTCAGAGGATGAGACGAGATGAGAGTGCTCTCTGATTTGCTGAGGATTCCTATTCATCTCATTGTGGCTTTTATTCATCACGTTGCTTATTGAGAGCCTGTGTCTCTCAAGGACAAGAGCAGGTGAGAACTATGGCAATGAATAACTGAGTAAAACAGAGACCATGTGAGAGTGTTTGGTGCTTTTGTGGTATGAAGCAGGATTTAAAAACCATAGAGGTGGGAACAAAAACACGCAAATGCTTCATGGATCCATCTGTTAATATGGTACTTAAAATTTCTCTTGTTTTTGGTATTCATGTAAAAAAATGGTTTTACAGCTGACCATTGAAAACGAGTCTGTTTTGATCAAATTGCAGCAGGATCTCAACCCTTGTACTACAAATCTTCATATATATATATATACATATTAATATACAAAAAAAGACTCAGCCACAGCTTTGACATAACAAACCACAGATGGGTCCATTCAACAGGCATGTCGAAACTGCAAGACGTTTCCTTGAGACAGTCAATACTAAAAATGTGGGATCGTCAATTATCGATATCAGCCATGAAAAGCAAGTAATTATCAGCCGGAAAAAATCCATAAAACGTATCCCAATTAATAATTTAATGTTTTATGTTAGAGCTAACATGCAGAATAGTGCATCTTCATTATGTTAATCTGAATTAGTGTTTAAGAAATGATCTTACATAATAATACTGGGAAAGTTTCAAAATGTTGTTGGCAGACTTGCTAATTACTCTGTAATTAGTGGAAGAGCTGGCAGTTTATTCATTTAGCCGATTCCCTTCTACACATCCAGTATGATAATCTTACACTGTATTTGCATCACTATGTCATCAGTAAACAGATTACAAAATGGAACGCACATATTTAAAACTCTTCTGGTTGTTGTGTGTGTGTGTTTTAGCATTGGTAAACTACTGTAGCAAAAAATGTACTTTGTACTTTAAAGGCCAAATATGTGCTGTGCAGAGAATGCTGGGAAACAGCCATAACTTGGAGGAGACAGAAGGACGTTGCTGCTCATTTCATTATCTGGCTGTCATCATATTAGAATGTGACCTCACTCTGGAGATACTGGATGTAAAAAAAGTGTTTTAGCATTTGAATGAGACCATTTCTAAATTGTATCAACTACCACAACGCTTTAACTACGTTTACCTTAGAAATAAATACACATTTCCTGATGGATTGAGCAGTAAATCTCTAAATGTGCCCCAAAGTAAATATTTTATTATTACTACTGAACTGAATGGCTTCCACGAAAAGACCTAGTAGACCAAGAGATGTTACTTTACATGCATGCAACCACAAACTCACTGACTCACTTGTTTAGATGTGAAAAATCCCTGTTTAAACAGTCGGTGTCTGCAGAAAGTTTAGCTCTGTTCACAGCACAAAGCATCACTGTAATCAAAAAACATGCAACTATATTATTGGTTAAAAATACTGACACAACACTGCCAAGTCTGAAATGATACGATCTTTATGCCGTCTAGACACACTGTCACAGGGATAGAATGCAACAACACCTCAGGAAATCACTTAGCTCAATAAAACCTCCACTCAGTGTACTGTACAGGGAGCAGACAAAATCATGTTATGACATCATGAAAGGGCACTTAAACTTAACAAACGCTGCACACACTGATTTAAAGGCAGTTTGTATTATGTTGCATGCCAGCCAACAACCAAGCAACAGTAACCGTGGGATACAAATGCTTGAATGTCAAACCTCAGAGCCACCTCGTATCTTACTGTGACTGATTCAGAAATATCCACTCAGTCTTACTGACGTGCTCCATCTTGTCCATAGTCGTAAGTCTACATATCCAGAGAGCAACAATATTATATCACAAGCATTACATCGTCATAAAAGCAATAGGGAAAATGCAACATGACACCGGCAGTTTGCAAAATCTTTATCAGTGTCTGTCTGAGTTTTTAGGATGAGACATAAAGTGCAGTGGAGTGCTGTGAAGCAGCAAGCTCTCCATCTAGTGGATGTGAGGTAGAAGAGGGGAGAGTCAGCGATTTTAAAAGGGCTCATGCAGACATAAATGCAAGGTGTATGACTGGTTAAGTCACTGGCTCTGTTCAGACGTGGTATTGACATCCGTCCTGAGAGATCCGATCACAAGCTGTCAGCTCTAAGCTTGTCTTTGAGCACCTGGTATTAAAATGGGTCCTGAATGTTCCACCTGTGACCACTAGAGATCATGTCCTCCTTGTGCAAATAATCACATCCGTCCCTCATTTGTGTTTGTGAAAAACAAATTATATTATTTTTGCCCAGTTTACAGATGGGTCCGATGAAACTGTGTCTGTGTGTGAATGTATGGGCACAGAGAAGCTTTGGATTATTCATTATGAAAGAGTAGCAGGTCAGAGGAAGTCAGCTGAGTAGGCCGTCCTTCGTATGTGGCCCAGGATGCACTTGCTTTCACAGAGCGAAAAAGAATGTGGCCACATTTTGCATTCACACATTAGAGCTGTCCACTTGTTATCACTCTGGATGGATGTTAATGGCAGGTCTGAACAGGGTCACTGAGGAGCTGAACGAACAGCTTCTGATTGCCTCTTGGGTTACACTGCCCATTTTAACGTTGTATCTAACAAGCATCTGCCTATGAGTGCTTAAGTTGTAGGAAAAAGGCCAAAACTGGAGCCAATCCATAAAAAAGCACTTTTTCTCCACAGGCTGCAGAGTCTTTAAACTTAATGTGTCCATACCCACGTTAAACAAGTGTTAAACATCATGATTTCTAGGTTATTTATTACTTGTTCCAATTTAATTAAACAGTGTAAAGAGGCAATGAAAGTAATTCCATGTGCATGGAAATAGTGACGCATCCTCATCACTGTAGAGGTATGTCCTCAGGCTACTCACCGCTCTCAGTGGACAGCTGGCTGTGGAATTCTGGAAACTGGGTTTCCACTGGAACGCTGATGGTGCGTCGCAGGAGGTGGACCTTGCATGACGCCGGGCGCCTCTCCTGCAAAAATAAGGGAGGAATCCGCTGACAAAGAAAGGAGGAAAGACAGAGACAGAGAAGAATTTGAAGACAGATAAAAGGCTGAGTACATTCAACAAAAGGCCCAGATACAAAGTTGGCACAAAGAGGAGATAGAGGAAGCACAAAGAAAAGAACAAAAAGAAAAGTAATAAATGAAAGAAATGCACATACAATAGTCACACAGGCTCCTTATCTTCTCTGTTTTGGTTATCCTGGACAACGTGTTTAATGTTGTGTGGGGCCAATAGCCCACAATAGCTGCGGAGGCCCTGATAAATGAAAAGTCATTGGCTAAAACGGAGCAGGCGTTAGCAGCACATCAGTCTGTGTCAGCCCATATCTTCCTATTGCTTGCATACCAAATGTTTGGCTCCAACAGATTACACAGACAAAAGGAAGGAGGGCGGCTGTGGTGAGTCAAAAGAAAAAAGAGAAAGGGCCCAGCATGAGGAGTGATAATGGGCTTATCGAACATCCTCACACCTCCCGACTCTTTGCAGCACCCTGTCCGTCTTGTTTTCTCGGCCGCTCTGTTTCCATGTCTGTCTGTTTATGTCCCTGTCGCTCTCTCTCATCCTCTCTGCGAGTCACCTCTTTACTGGCTTGTCTCGTGGGACTTGGTTTTGAGGACAGCTCTCGTTCTCACTTTCTCTGATGTAATGACAGTGTCTGCTGCTTCTGAGCTGTAATGACAAAGCGAGATGAGCTGTAACTCCGAGCTCCCTGCATTAACCCGGAGTGACATGGATACATACAGTACTGTGCAGTAAGGGTGAGCGAGTCTTGAGCAGTGACTGCTGTATCATCTGTGGCTTTATTATAATAATGACTCATTTAATAATCCATTGATTCACACACTAATCCAATTATTAATAAGTAATACTCAGTGATAGGTTATTACCTCAGACAAGGGGGTTATATTTCCATGTGTGTTACATCAATTATAAATGTAAGAAGCAGCTATTCCAGATGGCAAAAGCAGAGACTGTAACATCAAAAGATATTTGTCATCTACATCTAATAATAATGATTCAACAAACCACCATTTACATTGCCTGTTTTGTCTGGGCTGAGCACAGCTGTGGCTTTGTTAGGGGACATGCCAGACTAGCTGCTAGCCATGTATTAGAAAACTTTGTATCAGCCAGACTTCTGACGAGGTACTTCAGGATCAGGAGGTTTACTGTGGACTTGAGGCTATTTCACTTGACTATATTTTTAAATAATCAGAAAACCTATATAACACAGTAGAGAAAGAAAGATTGAAAAAGCAAAATAGGTCTCTTTTAAGGTAATTGCTTCCGCCACAGACACAATCACAATAGTAAAGCAAATGGCATATTTCAGCATAAATACTTTTCTTACATTATACTCCAAATCCCTGTTGTTGGCACCACCACAAAAGAAAATCATGGGTCCCCTCAACTGGCCATCATGTGGGGCTTTAGAAATGTAGATGTAATGAGCTGAACTTCTCCTCTAATTTTTGTCAAAATGTGCTTCATGAGTTAGAGGAAGAACTACGGCTTCACCGTGAGCTGCAGGTGAAAATGAGAAACGTCTAAATTCTGGAAAGCCCTCCGGAATCACACCTTTCTCTCACTTTTATTATCTTCATATTGCAGCCCTCAAGACATGTGACACACCTGGGGAATGTTGATATTGTTATCCACACTCTCAAAGCTTTCAGTATCTGTATTCCTCCTTTTTGGCTTTCTTTCCACATAGGGTAAGTATAGTTTGTCTTAGAATTAGGGAAGTGTCAAATTGGCAGAACTAATGGCCAGGGGCTTAATCGCCTTTGGCATTAAGGCTGAAGTCATTTATTCAGTAAACATCCTTTTATAAATGACTATATCGGCATCAGCTGCTCTCAGTGATGCTGTACTTCAATTCTATATTTTCCATTATGTCCTAAGAGAACAATAGAAAAAGTGAAAATCTGATTAAACCAAAAAGGGATTCAATGAAAATAAATAAAAACAGGCGACACTGTTTACTAAAAGCCCTACAGCAAATACTTTCATGGCAATATAAATCAAAACTTTTGAGCATGGACTTTTGTACAAATTGATTTTTCTTTGTTCTCGCTTTTGATCCTGTTTCTTTCTCTCCAGTATTTTCTAGAATGGAGAAATATACCCAACTAAATGTAAGCAAATGCAGAGTGAAATAAGACAAACATAATTATTTATTAACATTTAAATGTGCTGCACTTCAGTGTACTGTTATTTTAGAATGTTATAAAAAAATTATAAAAATTTGACACACCCATACATATCCGTTTTATTAAATGTGCCTGTTTTTACTAATCAAGATCCATTAATTAACCCATAAATTAAAATCAGTGAAAAAGCAAAAAAAAAAAAAATCCAGGATCCATACCCTGATTCCAAGCCGCACCAAAATTCAATGGGTTTTCCCGGACCCATACCGTATCCTTCCATTTCTAATGTGAAACTAAGAAACAGTCAGACGGGGGAAACCTCCTTGGTAAAGATAATTGTTTTGTATCTCTTCTGATTACTGTCACCACAACATTAAAACTGCTGCAATCTATCTGTCACGGTTATGGTATTTTTCTGTCACGGTTACTGTATTTTGTCACGGTTATGGTATTTTCTTCACGGTTATTGTATTTTGTCCTCTTTTATTAAGAGTGTTTTCAGTTCAAGTTTTAACATTGTTTTTTGTTACATTGTGAATCCATGTTTTAAGTTTGTTCTGTGTTCCTCTCGTGTTCCTTTCTGCGTTCCTCTGTGTTCCACCCTGTGTTTCTCCTGTGTGCCTTCCTGTGTTCATCTCTGTGTTCCCCTCTATGTTCCACACTGTGCTTTTCCTGTTTTATTTTGTAGTCCCTGCTCCTGGTGTGTTTTCCCCATTTGACTTCCTGCCCTCATCATGCTCACCTGTTTGTCTTGTGCCACCTGTCCTCACTTACTCATTAGTTCAAGTGTGTATTTAAGTCTTGGTGTCCCCCCATGTGGTTGTTGGTTTGTCGTTTATCTTCATGTTCGTTGTCATTTACCTTTGTCATGTTCATGTGTCCCATCACCTCTCGTTCTTTCATGTCTTTCCCGGTGTCACTCCCGTGTTTTGCCTGAGTGCATCTTTTGATTTATTGAGTATTCTTTCTGTTACGTGTACCTTTTAAATAAAGGACACTTTTTGTTACAAACCTTTTAGTTCTGCGTTCTGAGTCCACCTGTTTCCCCTTTTCTACTGCATCCCCCCCCCCACAACCTGACACTATCCAGCTATAACTGACATGATTAGAATCAAATCCTAACAGGCACATGGTCTCATCACTCTGTCGAAAAAAGTGAATAAAACATCTGAAAACACGATACTGCCATGACATTTTGCACAGTTTACTCAGACGTGCATGGAAATGTTTGACATCTACCACATGATTATATGTTCACAGCAGTTGATGCTCTGATCCATTCAACAGAGCTTGTTCTGCTCTCTCAAACTGCATGTCACACCCCCCTTCATCTGGAGCAAGCCATTAGAAGACTGTATAATCGTTTTGACCTACAGTTTGCTGACATAACAGAAATCCTGCAGTGTTATGGATGACCTTTCAGAGTCTGGGTCTCTGGACGGATGCGGCTAAAAGCTGTTGTTCTTTGTTGCTGCGAAACAAAAAGCACTGTAGTGGAAAAAGGCTTCGAATGGGTCGATTGGAATAACAAGGCAAACCTCAGTAATGTCAGAAAAAAAAAAAAAAAACTGAGGCAACACTTTTCTCCATCGCGCTGGTTTACAAAAATGTTTGGTATGTCCAATGACTTCGTCCTTTGTCATTCTGAAACAGTGAATTCATGTTCGAGAACCACAGGGATCGACTTTTCACCCAACTAAATAACTACCTGACATCATGAGGTGGCGTATAAATAGCACATCGCTTTTAAGGATATTTCTTGTGTTGTTTTAAATAAGGTTTGAATTGGAAATGATTTCACATAAAAGCAAAGGAAAATGTGTAGTGCCAATATATGAAATGACACAAGAAATTGGTTTTATTCCCATTCTTCATTCGGTGATCTCAGACCTGTAGTGTTCTGGTGTTGTTGCTGTTCTGAGAGCTTATGGTCTTAAATATTTATTTATTGGACATTAAGCATTTTATGAATAGGACAGAGTTTAGGAAGGATATACCTATAGATAGATAAACGATATTATGAAGTGTTAACCTTACAGCTTAATGTACCAGGAATTTATTTGTGATAAAGGTAGAGACAGCTCAAGTTCAGAGGGAGATGAGCAACAATACTCAACAGTGGCACTCTTACAAAGACTGCTTGGTATCAAGGGGCACAAGATGTGGCAATAAAGTAATTTCCTGCACCATTGCAGTGCCACCAGTCTGGATTTATAACACAAGGCAGGATGGATACATAAATCCATGCTGATGAAGCCAAATTCTGCCCCTAACCTCAACATGTTTCTGGAAATTAAATGTATTAGTATACGCAACTTTTCCCGATTTAGTGAGTCAGTCAGCTCCAGCCAGTCTGATGCTTCTCCTCTGACCGCTCTCATCAACAAGGTGTTTCCATCTGCAGAACTCCCACTCACTGGATGTTTTGTTTTTTCGCAACATTCTGAGTACAATCTCTAGAGACTGGTGTGTGTGAAAGCCAGACCGTCTGGCACCAGCAATCGTGACAGTCAGAGTCAATGAGTTCACTTTTTTTTCCCCCATTCTGATGTTTGATGTAAAAAATGAAGTGAAGTTGCTGACCCGTCTCTGTTTTCATTTACTTAGTTGTGCCGAGAAAATTTGTAGGTTACAACCAAAGAAGTACAGTCGAGTGCTGAAAACAACCCCTGACTCAGATAATGCAAGAGGCTTTCTGCTTGTGGCAAAACTGAAGGAGGTAATAGATGCTGTTGCACCTTACATCTGCAATTCACATCGTCAAGAAAAAGTAGGACTAACAAGTAATGATATACAGTATATATATATATATAATATGGACTGACCTCTAACAGGATATGGGTTTTTGGTCATATTGCACATCCCTATTGACATGAGTGGCTGACTGGGTAATGGTGGGAATGAACAGGTGTATAGGTGTGAAGTGCTTGGTGAATGTATATCATTATCAAAGAGGTGAAAACGCCTTTGTAGGAGTTGGGTACGTGCAGGCTAAATGTGAGCTCACACAAAGCTGAGGATGTTGCAGGCAGAACATAATTTAGATTACACTGCAGACTCCTCATTTGAGTTTAACAACAAGAACCTCTAATCTCCCAGAATCCAGTGTGATATTCATCAAAACAACAGAGGCAAAGAACCAGACTCTGCTCTGCTTAACCTGGCCACTGGTGGTGTCTGCTGTGGGATGAATTTTAATGTGGAAATAATTCACACCTTACTCAGGATTCATTCAGGACTTATTTTTATGATTTTCATTATTATTATTATTATATAGATATTATATTAGATTGATGCAGGACCTTTAAGGGCAGATTAATGGGCACATTTAGCATATGCAGTGTCTAGAACCCTGGAGCCAATGGGGGACTGTTCCCTTACAATTATTAGTAGGTTCTTTCTTGTGTTAAAGCTATTTTTTTGGATATCTAGCAAGAGCAGGCTACACAGTTAAAACACTGTAAATTAGTATATTAAATATCTGCACTATCTCACACTTCCTGTCAGCAGCTGTGAGGGAGAATGGTTCTTCTTGCAAATGTCCCAAAAACAAAAATGAACTAAAGAGCAGGATGATGCAGCAACTGAACATGTCACATCAATTAATTGAGAACTGAAGCAGGAGCTGGATTTTGTTGATTTGAGTGATGACTTTGCTTCAAATAAATGCAGAGGAATAAAATAGCAAATAGTCTGTATTTATATAGTGCTACACTACAGTTTTGCCATTCACAAATACATTCATACAGTGCATCTAAGTGCAGCACCTTCTCTATCTCTAACACAGAAATCAGTGGCAATTTTTTGGATTTAATGTCTTGCCCAAGGACACTTTGGCAAGTGGAATGGAGGAGCCCAGCGATCGAACCACCGTTAGGGCACGATCCACTCAATCTCCTGAGTCACAGCCGCCCAAGAATACAGACAATGCATTAGGTCGGATATTTTTCACTGCAGTTTTGTGTGGCTTTATGCTGTTCATTTAGGTAAACTCCTGAATATGAATATTTGTCGTGCATGACATGAATGAAACACAGAAAATGTCATGTCAAAATATATTTTCAAAGTGGTCTATGCTGTGTGGATGTAGAATGCCCTTGGGCACCTGCAGTGCGCATGTACTATTTGCATGTGTGGAGCAGGGGTCTGTGGAGAGTTTTTGTCCAGGGCCTGTGGTAATAATCCATCCATGAAGACCCAGAGGCAGCGAGATGGGTAAAAAGGGTTGGTGCACCAGCATAGCCTGTGTAACCTTGACTCTATTCTAAATGGGATTAAAACATTGATATTAACAAGAGTTAAAAATGTGTTACTACTGTAGGTGTGGGGAAATGCTTGGATGGAAAAGAGCTAGAAAGCAGTAGAAGGGAAGCAAATGAAAATAAATGAAACACACAAACAAGTGAAGAGAAAGACAATGGTGACTAAGAGGGACTTGACAGACAAAGAGATTGTGTGGTCTGCTCTCACCACCTCCTCATCCTTCAGAAGCAGCATCTGACAGTCAGCTACCACACAGTACTGCGGGTTCCACACAGTTCGCTCTTCACAGGAGTGGCCACGTGACATCCGATGTCTGGACAGACAACGCGCATCTAGAGCGGAGGAGAAGAGACACAGTCAGAAAAGGACAGATATCACTTGTAAAAGCAGAGGAAAGATATTTGGTGTTTGTGCAGAATATGGAGTAACAGCTTAAATAGTGGGGATGAAGTAGATAAATAGTATAAGAGGAGAACAGTTTTAGTCTAATAAACCCAGAATTTGTGAAAAACTACTTTTCAATTCCTGCAAATTGCTTTTGCTCAGGGAATGCAAAAAAAGGATGCAATTGGAGGAATCTTCCACTTCAGTCGGATGTTGGCTGAAGAAAGGTGCCAAAATAAAACAAGTGGAACAGGAATTTAATGGATTCTCCTCCATCTCCAATGATGAGGTGACAAATCTCAGGAAAAAACGCAATACGTGTGCTTTTACACACGGGAAAATCCACTCCATTGATTCTCGCACACATAGGTTACTGTGACAGAGACACTGACTACATCACTCACCACCGACTGAGTCCGACAGTTTTATTACAGATGTGTTCCGTGAAACAAGCTTCCTCACACTGACTGCATACAATAAGAAAACACTTGTTTGATTAATAAACTCAGACAAAAACCTCCACTACAACATATCAGTGCAGATTCAGATCACCTGACATCATCTGAAATCAAATAAAGTGCAATATTCATGAGATCTATAACTTATAAGACTTCATTTTTTTTTCTATCGATCTATTTATTTGTATATCTTTACAACAAGCACAGTTTGATTTGAGGATGAGACTTTTGTAATTTTGTTATGCTTGCACAATGACAATAAAGTGTTTGAATGGTGCTGGGCTGTAAAATATTCCAATGTATTAAAAGCATGCTTGATTAAAAGCGACTGGTTTTATACAGTTTGCTCAAAAGTGTTTGTGCAACTTTGAAACTGGAGATTTTCATCTGTTCTTAAATGTAAACTTGGGAAAGAGAATAGAAAATAATTGAATGTTCTCTCTGAGACTCTGTCAGAGTTTCAAAGTGATGCGAGATGTATATTATTCATACAATGCACTGACAACTTTTTGTCATGTATTTTTAACCGTCTTATTCCATCACACCGTTTTCACATCCCAGATGGAAGCGGTAATGGTTTAATTTTTCTCTTGATGCTTTCAAACAAAGTCAAGTGTTTGAAACAAGATCTGAATTTTTGAAATGTGACCTCAGTTTGACCCATATCAGAATTCAATGCAACTTTTACATCAGTCTAGATCATACATGCGCTGACACGTCTGTACAAGCAAAACCTAAAGGGGTCCTATCCTAACGGGTCTGTGTTTTAAAGCATCAAGAAAATAATCTTAGCATAAACACTCACATCTGTGGCCTCCATGTTTATCACTGACTTCTTCTCCTTGTGTACTTGGGTCCAAAGCAAGCTGCGTGTGACGTCTTGCCACATCAGGGCCATGACCACTGCACACTGGAGTCTGATACTGGCCCCATTTTAAAAGAACTAAATACAAAAATCGAGTCTAGAAAAAACCTGATTCGAACACCATGGCTAGCAGTGTGAATGTAGCTTATGTGCAAAGTCACATAAATACACAATTACACACACACACACACACTGAGAGATACAGCTACTGCAGACGGGCTCTGTCTGTCAGCTCACACTCAAGCTGTGGACAGGAAAGGTCGAGCACAGCGTTCTCCATTCAGCGTGCAGGTTTCTTAATCCCGTCGCTAATTCAATTATGTAACTTCATCATCACTTCCACACGCTTTAAAATGGTGATACTGGGAGAGACGTGACAGAAAAGAGACAGGAGGGTGAGGAAGACTAAAAAGCTTGGGAGGTCGAGCATTTCGCTTCCTTCAGTAAAGTGACAGAAGTGAGATCTGTGAAGCAGGAGATCAGCTCCAAGTTTGTCACTTTCACGGTTTGAATCTATTTACACAGCTGTTTAGTATCGGCTACAATAGAAAGCAAGGACCATAGCTACAGACACACAAATCACTGGCAGGACCAGCACCATAAAGAAGCTCAGGTTTAAACCCTGCACCACATTTTCAGACTCTGTCTCACAGACAGGCTCAAAGGACTGATATAATATAAAGTATATGGATTTTTTTTCATGGCCTTGCTGGTTTATTTTTGTTCCGTTGTCAATCAATTATTTATTTAATCATTTTCCGAGCTATAACACACTATGAGGCAGGGAAAATAAACCAATGGTCATTACACAGTCATACCTTTAACCAACTGCTTGGCCACCTGACATTAGGAAAATAATATTGATTCAGCTTCATGTTAAAAATGCACAGACAAATTAAAAATGTGTGAATTCATAGGTGTTAAATACGTTTATTTGAGGTATTTGTTTGTGGTACAACAAATGGCATCAGAAGCATGAACTTACTTAACATTCAGCCAATGATTTGAACATCGTTAACCCTTTTACAATAATAGTCTTCTCAAAGTTGTGCCATATAGTTCATGCATAAAAGATTAGAGCCGTTTGGTGAAATATCTCAGAAATAATACATAATATTCGAAATGTAAATTTAACTGTTACTTCTAAAATATATATTCAGGGATATATCCTGCCACCCTAGTCCTCTTAAGGAATAAACAAACAGCAGCAGAGTGAGAATATGAGAAATGAAGTACAGCTTCTGTAGCTGCTGTATTGTAGCTTTAACTGTAAATAGTTAAAAACAATCATCTGATATTAAACACGTTATTCAACATGTTCTCTGTCAGCAACATCTCCATCTCAAACACACTGACTCTGTGCTGATGATAATGGTGCTTCAGCTGCCATGTGATTCAGGCTAATTGCTAACTGCTAGGTGCTAAGTGCATGGACAGTATATCGTGATCAGTCATAGATGAGTTTAGAAACATGCACTTACTGCTGTGTTGACTGTGTTTCTTGAGTCCTCACAGACTCTACCCGTCTTCTGGATGAATAAAAAACCTTTCTCCTGTTTGCATGATGTTTAAAAACACTGTTTCCAAAGTTGTGAGTCTGTCCATGGTTTGTTTATGTCTGTTTGCGGCCATTTTGTTTATTCACAAAACACAGGTGCAACTTGGGAAAAGAGTTTACATTTTTGGGGGGTTGTTTTTGTTGTTTGTTTCCGTGAGCTTATTTTGTAAATATCCATGTTCTGCTGAGAGTAAAAGGCCATCCATTGGTGATGAGTGGTATCGCAATAGAGCTGTTACACTAATATAATAGAATAAATAATAAAATCACAAATAATTCTAAACACTTAGTAGTAATTGAAACGCTGATTTTCTGCTTAAAGGATGACCCTCTCTACCTCCTGCACCACAGCTGAAGACCATTTAAGAGACCGACAAATCAAGAAGAAAAAACGTACAGTATTGAAACCCAGCACAGTAGAGCACACACCATTTGCAAATTGAAACCTCAAAATAAAATTAAACAGCCCATTAACAGTATTATGTATTCCACTTATCCCTTTATGACACACTGCTAATTTTACTTTGCACATTACAAGCTTTACCTAATTACATAACATCCCCTGTAATAGACGTTAACCATGGGTTGTAAATATATCAATCCATCCAAAGCACTCTGGGTACATTCATATAAAATATATTAAACATATTTATAGTCAACTCTTCTTAAAAGGACAATATTTAAATAATATAAATGCATATTATATTTCAGATGTAGATGTTAAGGTGGCAACAAAGTATTTTTCCAAAACAAGAGGCTGTGATTGGGATCCACATTAGAGTACTGTTTTTCTATTTCGTTACCTTTGATTGTAGGGCAGTTATGTAATCAGGCCCATTTTACTGGCGCTCAAATGAAAGGCGGGGGGAGGAGAGACATAGATCATGTATTCATTAGAAGAGTGCGCAGTGATGTTTGCGTGTCCGTGACAGCTCAGTGTCATGGACGAGTGTTTTTGTTCTCTGTGTGTAAAAGATAAGCAGCGTTCCAATCCGAGATGCTTCATCTGACTCGGATGACAAGCACGGTCGGATTGTGTTTGCATACACTCACACCGCTGCTGCTGCTGCTGCTGCTGCGGTGCTTCCTGTGCTCCAAACATTAGCGGCTGACTGAGATCAATAACTGCACAGTATTAGCATTTCTTTCCCCTCTCAGCATCGATAGCTTTGCTCTGCAGTATGACAATAAACCTCACGTCTCACCGGTTGTTACAGAGTCCTTCCATCAGGTATCGATAGAGCAAATATAAAGAGGCCTTAATGGTATCAGATCGATACTCAAAAGTTCGGAGGAGATGCCTCACAAGCATTTTGCTTGAAATACCTGCTTCCCTGTTCCTGTGGTGGGTGACGGAAAAGAAAAGTGGGAGAGAGGATGTGGTTGAATATATGTTTTTTTTACATTGGAAATTCTGAAGATATGAGGCCGTATGTAGGCTGACTGCAGATTTACCAAGCTGACTGTGGTTGGAACATAATCTGAGGCACATCAACTTCTCTGGATATTTTAGGTTTCCTTCAAGGGTATCGCACAAAATATAGAGGTTAATATTGACTGGACCATCACATAACAGTACTCCCACATATTGTGGATTTTTGCCTCTCAGATCACCTAAAGTAGACTTTGTGCAGGAGTATGAAAAATGTTTAAAGGTTCAATTGTGGGGATACCAAAATATCCATCTGAACCCCCGTGTTAACATTCAGGTAGACACAAAAGTAAACAATATGTAAGAAATACAATTATAAGTACACAGCAATAAGTACTTAGGCAACATATAAGTAGGCAGTCAGAGAGGCACATGGTAGATAGGATATGAACAGCAGAGTATGATTGTAGTGCAAACTGGAATAGTGCAAAAATAGACTAAGCAGTGTAAATACTTGATGGTGAATGTGCAGATAATGTACAGTTGTGATGAGTTGTATGATCATGTTCAGAAAATGTATAGACATAAGCAGCACCCCTCTGGTGATAAATTCTGCATAAGATGTTGAAAAGAACTTTCTAAGGGAGGACTTAGGCTGCAATGCATTCAGGTGTGACAGTTCCAGGACCCTGCTATTGCACATGCCGGCTAATTGGAGCAGCTTCTGACACCAGAAAAACTATGGAGTTCACCCATGATTTATTTAGTAACCCCTGTGCTTTTACAGACATTGGAGCCTGGCTGAAAGCTGACTTCAGGCTCAGCTCGATCTGGAATCTCACTCTCACAAAGCAATATTGCAAACTTTGAAAACAGCATTCTGCCATTTTTTTGTTTAAAATCTTTGATTTGAGAAATCAAATTGCTTAACTACTTGCTTATGTGTCATGCCCAACAAGCAGGAGCACAAACAAAACCTTTCAACTTGAACAACATGGAACAGGGTGGTGTGGTCTGCACGCTCATCATAACCAGCTGAAGAAGCATTTAAAAAACAGATCCATCCATTGCACCCACACAGTAAGTTATAAATCCTGCCTGTCTACATGCCGCGGGCTACACCAGCATGCTCCACGCAGCTTTGAGAGATTTAGAGCCCCTGGGTTTGCTCTGCTGATGATTTCTGCTCACACAAAGCGATGCTGCAAAAGCCACAAGGTGCAGCGATTAAACATCTTCCCAGAGCTCTCCTGAAATGGCAGGACGTTGCCACCAATCCCAACTTCAGGGTTAAAACTGGTAAAACAGAAATGGTAGAGGATGCAAATGCGCAAATAAGACTTTGTCAATCTAGCACCATTTATAGCTCTAGTGTAGCGGATATTGCGTTGCCACTGACAACCACTCATTTACACTCGAATAGACTGAAGGGTCTCACTGAACCATACTTGTAAAATAACAGGCTCAAAGAGAGGGCGGTATTAAATGCAATCAAAGAGCATGAAGATACGACTGGCCATGAAGAGCTGCGTCAGCCAGTCAATGCCACAGAAAGCTGGAAAATGAAGGAGAAAGCCTCTTTAGTCTCCGTTTTAATATGAAGCTGGAGTAGTTTTGTGGCTTCTGGTCATCAATTAAAAATGAATCTAAACTCGGCCCGTCAGTCAAAAGAGGAAATGATCAAACATCAGTGTTCTACATACGAATGTGTTGATGCTCGTGCTGATTAATTACTGTCAGTTTGGAGCACACAGGGTGTGGAAATTGTATACATACAAGTTGATGGGTTTCAAAGAAAAAACATGGTGCAATGACAACAGGATGTCATGGACTGACCTTCGGTATATGCCTGCACTTAATGACATGTCATAAAAAAGCACGGGATCTATTATGCAGAGATCAAGACAGCACAAACACCACTTTAATGCTTTACTGAATATAGCTGAGCATTAATTCCACAGTCTATAAAAAGGCACTTTCTTTGAGGTTGGGACGACCACATACCGTAAATTACCAAATAATAGCCGGGGCGTTTATTTGTTTCAATCACTTAACAGACCAGGCATTTATTGGGGACAAGGCGGCAGTTTGGGACAGGCGTTTAATATCTTCCTCACAAAATCCTTCTGGGCAAAAATTGTACGTCTTATGCAAGTGAAGTTGTTGCGGCGGAGGAAACGATTTAGCCAACCAGCACTCCCGGCAAACTCCTCATCTCTGCTGTCACTCACGGTGGCATAATTTGTTTCGCCATCGCCCTGATCATTTTGCGGGACACTCTCGTGGTGTGCCCGTTTGCTGATAACCCATTCCCGCATGTTTATCTCAAGCTCCTCGCTAGCATTCTTCCTGCCTCCACCAGGCAGCCTAGCTCTTTTGCTGTCCTCTTCGGACAGACGCTGAAGCTCATTTAATTTTTTCATTAATCTCTCACTCTCTCGGGGTCGACAGAGAAACATCTAGCGGCTGCTTCTCCCAAGTTTTCCTCTGCAAGTGGTACTTTTTATTTTTTTGCTGCACCGGAGCCATGGCGATCATCAGAAAGCAAGCACAATATGTGAAAAAGGCGAAGAAGAAAAACATACAGTGTCAGTGGTCACGTCTTCTGTTTTTTTTTTTTGTTAAAATAAATTAGAACGGGTATTTATTTGGAACCGGCGGTTATTTATCAAAATATACACCTGCACCCGGCATTTAAAGGGGACCCTGCGGTTAATTGAAACCCGGCTATTATTTGGTAATTACGGTATATTGTTTCAGACAGATAAGATCACATTAGTGGTTAGACTTTTAGTGAGAGTGGATCAACTTTGAAAGAAACAGCAGTAATTAAAGACTTAAGGCAATACTTTAAGGCAAAATTAAATTCAGAATGCCATAAAATGTGAAGAGGGTGTGGTTAAGATAATTGTTTGATCTAGATTTCAAAGACCCATGTCACATCAAAGGACTGCCATGTTATAAAGGCAGAGCTTTGATGGACATTTGTAGTCAGAGCAAGACGCACAAGCAGGGTCCGAATAGCAGAATCAGATTTTTAGATCGATTCTTCGCCTTCTTATCCGCATTATTGAATGACAAATAGTTGACCTTAAATGATGTCAAGTTCAAGTGAGTTCTCTGCTGCCTCAGGTAAAACTCTTAAAAAATTAAGACAAAAATGAATGTATCTGCTGTGAAAACACACACAAAGTTCACTGAAAAATGTTAATTCCCTCTTTATTTACTCACCACTTTGTCAATGGAGGGATGGGTGAAGTGTTTGGGTCCCTAAAACACAACTTTAGGAGACTTAGGGGTAAACAGCGTTTCAGCCAAACTCAATGCAACTGAAGGAACTGGAGACTCTTTAAAAAAAAACAAAAGCAAAAAACATAAAATGCATCCACACTGCTCTACTTGTGTCATCCAAATGTCAAGAAGCCCCAACATTTAAATTTGACACAATACAGTATCATTCACATCATGTTTTTAGCCTGAAAGTCTGCTACCAGAAGTAGCATTGCTACTAGCGATGCCAAAGGCAACATAGCCAGTAACACTTGATCACACATGATCTTGTCTTATCTGTTTACTGAAAACATAAATAATAGAAGTCATGAAAAATGTTGGTCATATTTTTTGTCATATTTTTAAAAGCAGATGAAGTTCAGGTGGGTGATATGCTTCACAGCAGCTCTACTTCCTATATGGTCCTGGACTTTAAAGGGGAAGGCTGCTTCGGCAAAATCGTTGACTCCTTGAACCTTAGGACTGAAAAGAAGATGGCTGTGAAAATCTTGAAGGACACAGAGTTTGACGAGGACATTCAGCAAGAGGTAGAAGACAGAAGTCTTTGTTTATTTTCCTGTGCTGGGGTGCTGTCTGTTCCATCAGAAAAATGTAGCTGATCACAAACTGTGGATAGTCTCATCATGCCTCCTCTTTTCTCTCCAGGTATTCATATTGAAAGTCATCGGTGAGTTGGACTCAGGTCGCAACAACATTATCAAGTTCTATGAACAATTCCAACACATGGAAAAGACCTGTTTGGTGTTTGAGAGGCTGGACATGGATCTCTATGACATGGTAATGAAGCGAAGGTGTAAACACCTTGCTCTTCATGAGATCCGCCCAGTGGCCAAGCAGGTATGTAGCCGCGATCAATGCATCATAAAGCAAATACTCTTTTGTCAAAGACAGCCCTAAAATCTAACCTGACACCCAACAACAGCACATGGACAAACAATCTAAATGTTTAACTTCTTTTTGTTCCTGCAGCTCTTTGTGGCCTTGGATTTCCTGAAGGATCATGGTGTCCTGCATACGGACATCAAACCTGACAACGTCATGCTTGTTAACATGCAGGACCAGCCGCTCAAGGTGAAGCTAATTGACTTTGGCTGCGCTATGATAGTGCCCCAAATTGAGCTAGGAATGGAGATCCAGCCATATGGGTATAGGTGAGTTCATTATGCACAGTATCTGTGTAGCCACATACTTTTTCTGCTCTGAAAATGTTGCAACAGATTTTTCATCTTTGGCTCATGTCTGTCATTCTCAGGGCTCCAGAAATCTCACTTGGCCTCCCATTCAGTGAGGCCATCGATGTGTGGGGGGTCGGGTGCACACTGGCATTCCTATACCTGGGTCGAAACCCATTCCCTGTGTACTGCAAATATCAGATGGTATATATCATCAAACCAAATTGATTTTCATTTATTTTTCAGATAGAGAATGTAAGCAGATGCAATTCTCATAATGTATATTCCGTCTGCAGATGAAGAGCATGGTTGCAGTGCTGGGCCAGCCGAAGGACCACCTGCTGCGTGCTGGCAAGTATAGCCAGCTGTTCTTCATTGAAGAGGAGGCTGAAGATGCTTCATCATGGAGACTGATGGTAGAGTAACAATGTTCGTCTTTGTTTGAGAATTTTATTTTTAAATCATACTGCCCCGTTCTAATAATTATTTTCCTCTTGTTCCTTCAGACAGCAGAAGAATTTACTGTCGTAAATGACATGAGACCAGTGGAAACCAACAACCAACAGTCGCCAAGCTCCCTGAACAGCCTGATCCATGTGAGTACTCTCTGATGTGTTGTACAAATAAAGACTGGAGCCATAGCAGTTATTTATCTGTCATTTAAGAGCTGTATCATCTGACCTGAAACCTGTTTTCAAATCCAGATCCGTGCAAAATTGGAGGCAGCTGAAATGGAAGATCACATGGCCTTTGTGTCTATCTTAGAAGAGTTGCTGCATCTTGACGGGGATGAGAGGATCTCTCCTCGTCAAGCTCTGCAGCAGCCCTTCATTTCCATGAGCCACCTGAGAAAGGTTGTAGACAGCGGCGACTAGTAAGTGATCACAGGTTGTTTCACACTGGAACTAAAAAACACATCAGGTTGGAGGGACTGATGGCTTAAATTAATTGACACTGACTGATTTACTAATTGATTGTCTTACCTCGTCCAGTCTGACCACCTCCGAAACTGCAATGAGGGTCTGCCATACTGAGGATAGGGTGCACTATCCAGCCTCAGACAGCAGCGACTCTGACACCAAACTCTCTGGCTCCAGGTACGACGTCTCTTGGTTATCAGTTGGAGTCGACGACAGCAGTTATGAGATCTACTGGAATCCTGACGAGGCTCTAGCCTCCACAGAGGCCACCAGGTTGTCAGTTGGAGTCGACGACAGCAGTGACGATATCTACTGGAATCCTGACGAGGCTCTAGCCTCCACAGACGCCAGCAGGTTGTCAGTTGGAGTCGACGACAGAAGTGACGAGGTGTCCTGGTATTCTGACGAGGCTCCAGCCTCCGCAGGTGCCACCCGGTTGCCAGTTGGAGTCAACGACAGCAGTGACGAGGCCTCCTGGTATTCTGACGAGGCTCCAGCCTCCGCAAGTGCCACCCGGTTGTCAGTTGGAGTCGACGAGAGCAGTGACGAGGTCTCTTGGTATTCTGACGAGGCTCCAGCCTCCGCAAGTGCCACCCGGTTGTCAGTTGGAGTCGACGAGAGCACTGACGAGGTCTCCTGGTATTCTGACGAGGCTCCAGCCTCCGCAGGTGCCACCCGGTTGTCAGTTGGAGTCGAGGACAGCAGTGACGAGGTCTCCTGGTATTCTGACGAGGCTCCAGCCTCCGCAGATGCCACCCGGTTGTCAGTTGGAGTCGAGGACAGCAATGACGAGGTCTCCTGGTATTCTGACGAGGCTCCAGCCTCCGCAGGTGCCACCCGGTTGTCAGTTGGAGTCGATGGCAGCATGGATGAGGTCTCCTGGTATTCTGACGAGGCTCCAGCCTCCGCAGGTGCCACCCGGTTGTCAGTTGGAGTCGATGACAGCATGGACGAGGTCTCCTGGTATTCTGACGAGGCTCCAGCCTCCGCAGGTGCCACCCGGTTGTCAGTTGGAGTCGATGACAGCAGTGACGAGGTCTCCTGGTATTCTGACGAGGCTCCAGCCTCTGCAGGTGCCACCCGGTTGTCAGTTGGAGTCGAGGACAGCAATGACGAGGTCTCCTGGTATTCTGACGAGGCTCCAGCCTCCGCAGGTGCCACCCGGTTGTCAGTTGGAGTCGATGACAGCAGTGACGAGGTCTCCTGTTATTCTGCAGAGGCTGTAGACGTCGCTGTTCCAGCCAAAGCCTCCTCTGGCAGAAAGAGAAAACTGCTAAGAAGAATTAAAAAATTCTTCTCAAGCCTCAAAAGAAGGTTCTTCTCAAAAGTGAATTTTGACTGAATTAGTATTTCTCTGTTGGTATATTTCTATTTTGATATACATTTTACTACTTTTCCAAAGTTTTAATGTTTTATCAATATTTTTTACTACATTTTTGTACTTTTTAATACTTTTAATGAATTGTTAATAATGTTTAACACTGTTGATGTTCCGTTGCTTTTGATACATTTAAATAATTCTTGTTTCATTTGAATTATTGTTGTCTTTTTCAGTCTGTTAATAAAACATATTGATTGAATTTTGCCTCAGACGATCATCATTATACTAAGTCAACTACAAATTCAGGCCTGAGTGAGAGGTCATGTGATATGCATTTCCAGGCGTGTTATTATGGATGGGGATTAAAACTGATACAGAGACAGTGTTAATATACTGTGGTCAGTTTTACACACACACACAGACACAAACACACGCACACACACACACACAGATTCACATATACAATGTCTAGCAGTTACATTTTCTGCAGTTCTTTTCGACTGTTACTGTGACAATGCTTGATGAAATAATATGGGTAAAGAAATCAACAGTTAGCTTGTTAGATTATCTGAAGAACAGCAGGACTGTGAAAACTAAATGTGGAAAAAAAAAAAAAAGATTATCTGCATGTCACACTGTGTCCCTGTGTTTCTGTGATGGCAAAAATTAATTTGGCGAAAATAATGATAAAAACAGAGTTCAAAGTCGAGCAGTACTCCAAAGTGTGCACATTCCCACAAAGGTCAAACAAACATGTTGGTCAGATTCAGATTATCATCAAATCTACATTATTGTTATCTGGATCTACACCAAATTGTATAAACTCAAAGACACCATAAACGTGTCTGATGGTATTTCAAGAAAATCTGACAAAAATCTTCATTCACCTATGCTTCGAGGTTCCCGGGGCGGGCTCGACAAACCAACGCCACAATGTTTTTGGACTGTAGGAGGAAAACCCAGGGAGAACATGCAAAGTCAGAGGATTTTTAACTTGGGCCCTATTGGCACAGACCCAGAATAAGAATTTGATCTTTTTTTTGGTGGGAAAAACATTGTTGTAGTGGACATTTTGTTGACATCTCCGGTAAGATTACGTTGTGATTACTTTTTTTTCTCCTTTCTTTATTCGAGTGTGGTCTTTCAGTTTGAGAGCGGCATGTACTGATTTCTCATTCAGATTTTTTAATGCTCATTTTCAAAACCTTGTCCTTGCACTCAACTATACCCTGTCCTTAGATTGCATGTGCTTCAGCCCTGCTAGCACTCACGCTCTGTCTGCGCTCACGTGAAATATCTGTGCGTAGATTCAAAATTTGAGTCAAAATTGTTGACAGGTGAAATCGACCTGCTTTCCAGTTTTTTTTGGAAAGCAGAAAATACAGAATCTAAATGTGAAATGAATCCTGCTCTCAAACTGAAAGAGAAGTTTCAAAACTGTTCAATCCATATTAATATATTTTTTTCTGTATTCAAAAATGTTAATTTTCCTCATAGGACTCAACAATCTGTACATGGTGCAACATCCTATGTCCTTGACTCTCTACTAGAGTCAGGTAAAATGGTAACTACATAAGTAAAAGGTTACTGCTGTCTGTCTATTAAAGATTTTCCCTTTGATAAAAAAAATATGCAATTAAGTACAAAACTCATCAAAAGTTGTGTGAAAGCAGACACTGATGAGTAGAGAGAGGACACAGATTGTGGTGGACCTGCATGGGCCTGTTTTTTTACAGGGTTTTAAATTACAATAAGATTAATGATGGCCTTAAGCTTGGACCCAAGAGGAAAAAGAAGGCCGCAACATTACTTAACAATGTATTAATGAAGACAGCCATGCTTAGAAAGAATGAGATCCGTGTAGTTGGGGTTAACATCATTTCAGAGGCCTGGGCCCTTCAGTTTTCATAGTATTATATTCTGAAAAAGGTCATATAACATATGACCTAGGACTATGTGCATACATTACAGAAATGCATAATATGTAATATGAAACTAAGAAAGAAAATTTGCAACCCTTGCCCCAATACAGGAAGAAGAAATAAAAGACTTTTCATGGAGAGACAAAGTGGAACTTAATAAAAATCACAATGAAAGACATTGGAATGAATACATGCCATTAATGACTTTATCAAAATACCTGTGATTCACCCTGAGCAGAACTTAGTCGTGGACGAACACTTCATTTGCTGTAGATTCTAAAAAAACTTGCAATAAATAAAAAATCGAGATTTTTTTTAAAATTTAACTTTTAACTGAAACATTTCTTATGTTAGAAGTTTGGAACTGACTGAAGGTCAATTGTCAGGATCTGGTCCAAGTTCAACACACTGATAGGCTTTGATTTTTCTCTGTTTAAAGTGACGTAATTGCTTACAGAATTAATCACCATGAGTGGCTACAGAGGGCGCTGTTGCACAGTAAAAGTCACATAGTGTTGCTTTAATAATGAACTAAATCAGATTTGATTTCTTCTTCCTTTGTGTTCCTAAATTGTACTATTATCACTATTGTAATAGAAACAAATGTATGTCCTTACACCAAATATAATAATGCAGGAGTTGACAGTCTGATTTAGTGACATGGTAACAAACTGTTGATCCTTGCAGGAAAGAGTTTGAAAATTGGTAGCCCTTTAAAACTGCTCCGGTGTGTTTGCAATTATGATCCACTCACTCCCTTTTTTGAAATTCTGGCTCAGGCGCCATGGGGACCCTCAGGCAAACAGGCTCAACTGCTGGCACCAATATGAGTTCAGTTCATGTTGCCTCAGTGCTGCCTGACTTTTATTTTTATTTTCAGTAACTGTGTGAGCTGTGGATATGTGGAGCATATGCAGCGGTCGGAGACAGTCGGCCTGCAGCACAGGGGCGCTGCACAAGAACAGACCTCCCCGATCCATAGAGGCTGGGGTCTACCACAGCAGGGCTCGAGGTGCAGGCTGTGCAAAGATGCCCCTTGGGTCTGGTCCAGCACATAGCAGCAGGGTTTAAGATTCAAGCTGGGTCATTGTATCCTGAGAGGCATAAACCAGAGGCTGGGATAGTGTACAGGAACATCCAAAGTCCCAATGGGACGTACCACAGAAAACTGGTTGAACATGACAGAGGAAAAATCCTGTGGGACTTCAAGCTTCAGTCTAAAAAAGCTGCTGGTGGCTAAACCACCAGACACAGTGTTGGGTGAAGAGGAGCAGATGAGGGCAGGAGTGATGGATCTGAAGCGTGACCCCGCAAACTAGGACATCAGATTTCAGATCTATCTAGGAACAGCTGATACGGAGCAGGCCTGTGCATTTGCATGCTGTCGGAATAATCAGAAAGATTAGTTCCCGTCTGAGAACGGGAGATAGTTCCCTGAGATCATTCTCAGATGGGAACGACATCTCAAGTCGGAACAACTCGGAATGTTTTGTTGCACGAGCTGCTGGCGTCATCACTCATAAACCAATCAACACGATTTTACAATCAGCTCTATATTACTGCTTTTGATGTCCACTTCTCAAACGTTACACTTTTGTCACCACTGCCCTTTTTATCCAATACATATGTTTTTATGATTAAAATGCCTGTCACACATGAGTCCTCTTCTTCGCTCTCTGGTTTTGTACAAATGTTGGAAAGAGGTGTTAATGTGATATTTGAATGCTTCAAACACATACAACACAAACACCCCAGTTTGTTCCACATTCACACCTCAAAACACACCAAAACACTGAAGTCAGAACAATTTCTTTACACACATATATATATATATGTGTGTGAGAGGAATGTGACACTACAACATTTACACTTTCCAATTCACATAATTTTGAAATAATGAAGAGATATTTTCCATCAGTTGTTGAAGTGCAGACACTTAATGCATCTTGTATACTGAGAATTGTTGTCAGGGTTCAGACTCGAGTTCTTGGCTCAAAGAATCTAAACTGAACCAAATTGCTGTTTGAATAAATTGCTGCACCTCTTCCCTGAATACAGTGTGTATGATTTCAGATGAGGGTGAAGGTGACAACAAGAGAAATAGGGTGAAAAAGCTTTTTGGAGTCATTATTGCAGAATGTGTCTTTCTGAAATATAATGAGTCCATAGCTTGTACATTGTTCTGCTGATTCTTTTTGCTGATGCACAGTTGTTGATAAAAGTGTCCTGGAAGAGGAAAGCCAGGCTGCAGCCACATTGAGCTGCTTCACTCCGTAATTAAACCACAACCAAATCCTGCCAAAGAATTACGTAGTATGTTTTTATATGTTATGGTATTTATGTATTTGATTCTCTGTGTGTGGAGTTTTCATGTTCTCCCTGTGTCTGCAAAGGTTTTCTGTTCTCTGGCTTCCTCTTGAAGTCCAAAGACATGCAGATTGGGTGCAGGTTAAGTTGAGACTCTATGAAAAATGAAATCCCCCCCAAAGTCACACACTAATATTATTTTTCTTATGGTGAAACACAGAACACAGGCTTCATGTCTGAGAATAATAAATAATTGCTGGCACGTGTCTAGCAGACAGGCTTACCGGGCGGCACGTTTCATTTTGATATATAAAATTCTGGATCTGGTGTGTGTATGTGTGTGTGTGTGTGTGTGTGTGTGTCTTGTCTGCAGCTCATTCTTTTGGGAAAAATCTGTATATTTCATGAGGTGTTTGTTTTCCAGTTCTTTTGTGCAGTTTGGCTCTTTGATTAACTTTTGTTCCCTCACATTTCCGTAACAACTGTTATAGAAACTGTGCCGACGCAGTCAGTCAAAATGTGTTGTCATCAGACAGGAAAGCGGAGACACACAAAACTAAAACAGGCTGAGAATGCGTAACGTTCCACTAACAAGTCATTTTATCAGTGCAGCGCACATTATGTAACGCTGCTTACCACCTGCTATGTCACTGCTGCAGGCCAATACAACACACTTAAGGCTAAATGATGCCTCTCTTGTTCACGCTGAAATTGCAGAACTAATAACAGCCATCTGTCTGAGAAGTTCACCGAGACGAACGTACATCTGTACCACAATCACCTCAGAGCCGCGTGCGCTGGTGTGCTGTTCCGGCCCGCAGATTAGGTGCAGCGGAGGTGACGTGAATCGACCTGAACCGAGGGATGCGCTGATAATGATTTCAACCAGGGAGCTTGGATGAAACCGGTGATGGGTGACAGGCGGCGTGTCAGAAACAGGAGTGATGTCTGAAGTGCAGATAAATCACGAACAACAGTGTAGCAGCAGCGGCAACATTAGGTTTCCAGCTCCTCCAAATGCCACGGTACGATTTTTAAAACTGAGTATTTTTATTTAAACAGACTCCAAGTGTGGAACTGAGATGTTTCTGTTTTTAGAACACACTGAATATAATCACACACTCCTGCTCCAATCTTAACTGCATCTCACCTGAAGCAAACATGTGATGTGCTGATGCTTTTTTTTTTCATCTCCTTTCCATTAAATTTATATTATTTATACCATAAAGGAGGAATTGTGCAAATTGCCTCCCCTTGGTTTTAAATCTCTCTTCATGAAAAAAACATTTAACATCTTAGAGAGGAGGTGTCGAAACAAAAATTTGAATAAAAATTGTTTGGACAAATGATGATATAATTTTTCTTCTTCTCCTGTGGTCTGACCTGTAAAAAACCTAATAAAAAAATATGATTTAATAAAGACTGTGGTCACTGTGGGAGTAAATACGGCAATCATGTAAAAAAAACTACAACTTATAGTCAACAAGCCGTCAAATATCACTGGCACTGACCCCCTCCCAGTGTGTCGAATCACTACACCAGAAACAAGCCATCACAAGGGCACAAAAATAATCTTTGAACCGTCCCACCCTGCCCCCCACCTGTTACCCTCTGGGAGGCACTACAGATCCCTGCCCGTCAATTCATCTCCACAGCCACAAAGACGATGTGAATGTATCTCAAACATTCTGGACTCTTATGTCACTGTGGGTGATGTTGTCCTGACGATATATTGTCTACGCCGCTGTCTATGTTATTTTTCATGTTGGGATGAGCTGTTTCCATGGGGCGCCACATAGGAGTTCCACCAACTTGGTTGGTTTTTGGCCGATGTCGAGGCTCATTACAGCTGGAAACATGGAGCTCAACTGGGTGAGTTCTGAGGACACATTAACTCAAAGCTTTTCTGAGTTTGATCGCCAAACACGCAACTTTCACAAGATCTAATTTTTGACCGAGACAATGATATACCAGCAAGTGTTGTGGTGAGCAAGCTAAGGCAGCAGAAACCTCAGTCCGAAGAGAATTTGTGAAGGAACCTTGTTGCCGCTGTGGCTCTGAGACAAAGTAAACTTAGTGCAAAGTTGTCTGGAAGAACAGTTGCAGAGGAGATTACTGATATGGCACAAAACACTGAAGGACATTCTTTGGTGTGCTGAGTTTGACACATGCAACTACCCTGCCTTATACCCTCAGCACACTGGGATATATATACCTACTATGGTGGAATCTATAGCGGAATCTATAGCTATATAATATATATGATTTGTATACCATATCAGGCTATACCTATAAACAGTTTAACCTGCACATATATGCACATGTCTATCCCATTATCTCCTTATAAGGTGCTCATGCAATCATCCTGTGCACTTTACTCAATAACATTTCTATACAAACAATACTTCTGTGGAGAAAGGTGTATGTTCCGTGCATATTCAGCATTTCTTATTTCATTTTCTATTTTCATTCTATTGCCTTTTTATATATTTTTTTCTCATGTCTACCTCTATTCTCACTTGTCTGCTTCTGTGAATTTCCCCAGCTGTGTGGATCAATAATGTTTTTTTCTAAAAACCCCCCTCAGCTCCAAAGATATCAACATAAATGCAGATTAAATGTGGAAATCAATTAGCAGCTTGCTTGTTTAAAAATAGTAAAGATAATGAAAGGTGTCTGAATAAAGCGCTCGAAAGTCAAATGTTAAAAAATTTGCAGACACCAAACAAAATCTCATCATTTGCTGCTCTCCAGTTTTTGCACTTCTCGGAATGTCTCACACCGAGTCGCCTTAATGAAGATGATTCTTTGCAACAAGGAAACAATCATTATTCTCCAGATTTGAATTGCATTGATTCTCAGCAGTATGTCTGAAGACCTAAAGCAGTAATGATTTTTTTTAACCTCAGGGTTAACAGTTTACTGTCGCCAATCAAATTAATTACATAACTAATGAAAGATGAATGTGCACCGACCGTCCAGTTCCCAGATCAATACCCAGCAGCACTGTCCTCGTCACCAAGGACGACTCCAGCCTCCACAGTCCAAACACAGCAGAATGCAACCACACTTCCCCACTGTGTAACAAACCTCAGCTATTAAACTTCATTTAGCCAGATTTCCAAAACAACTCTGCCTTCAAATGACGGAAAAAATACTCTTAACTGGGAGCTGAAGGAAAATGAGGTGATCGCACCCTAAGAGCCTTGTGGTTGTATATAGGTCAGAAGAAAGCAATGGTCCATATACACTTCAACAGCTGTGCTTTGGATGTGAAGCAGTCGCAGGAGCTGCTCCACCTTAACGTTCTCCCCTCCAGCGCTCCCATATGGAAAAAATAAGGTGCACCTCCTGTTTTTCTCCAACAGTCATCACAGTTATCACCTCCTTAAGCACAACACATGCACTCATGAGTATAAAGTAGATAAGAGTTTAAAAAAAAACAGGCAAACAGATGGATGGGTAGTGAGAGAAAGACAGAGGCAGAGAGATGGAGAATGGGAGAGAGTAGCCAGGGAAACAAGAAGAATAAAGAATGTGGCATTAAATGGTGAGAAAGAGGGGAAGAGAGATGGATAATGATGGAGGAGAAGGGAGGGGATGATATTGATGCACATCTCATTCTGTATTTACCTGACAGGGAATCAGAAGACATGCTCTCTTGCTGATGCATCTTGCTCCAGTGTGAGATTGTGGATGAGTGTGTGTGTGTGTGTGTGTGTGAGTGTGTGTCCACGAGCCAGCATGCCTCACTGTGTGTTTTGATGACGGAGTCTGCGTAGCAGCTCAGGGGAGGGAGCGAAGGAGCAGCAGAGCCAGGAGGAAGGTGCATGGGAGAAGTAGACAAGCTCCTTTTTTTTTTTTATCACCCATCTGCCAAGTGTCTCAAATCTCTCGGTTTCTCTCAGTCTGGTTTTCTGCGGAGCATGAATGTGCATGTCTCAGACACGGAGCACATGTGCGGCAGATGAGGATTTATGAGGTGCACAGGGGCAGGGATGCAGGGAGGAGCACGAGGAGGGAGGGATTTTTGTAGAGGCTGAGAAAGATGAGGAGGCGGAGCAGAGGAGAGGAAGAAAAGCAATCACCTTTAGTTACTCACTCAGGCCCTGAGCCATTACTCTTCCCTCCCCTCCATGTAACCTTGCAATGCAGAACACCAAGCCGATTCAGAGCTTACACGCACCACAACATCTGTTTGGCTGTGGCAGAGTGGATCTTAACTTTAGTGAATTTGCAGCCCTCAACGGAAAAAAGCATAAAAACTGACAAGAAATCCATATCTAGCTGGGAGCCAAGTTCACGTGCCCACAGCGCACAAGCTTTCTCCAAAGGGCTGCGAGACGAGATCTCACGAGTTCTCACCTTCTCGTGCCCCTTGGGCGAGAGCTTGTCTGCGCGCAAACGTGGTTCCCGGGAGGATAACAGTGGACATTTAGGCTAAAAACATGGTGTAACTGATGCTGTGTCAAGTAGAATTTGATCATGGAGCAGTATTGAGGCATTTTGTGGGTTTTTTCCGTTTTGGTCACCATTTACTTCAATTGTATTGGATTTGGCTTACTCCTGAAACTCCTCATACACTTCACCCCCACCTCCATTGCAACAGTGGTTAGTAGATAATGAGTGAATTTTCATTTTTGGGTGAACTCTCACTTTAAAGGTTCAGTGTGTAAGATTTAGGTGATTTTTGGCAGAAATTGAATATAAAATAATTCTAGTGATGTTTTCACTGGTGTGTTTCATCTAAATTGTTGTTTTCTTAACCCTAGAATGGGCCGATTATTTTCATGTTGGGAAGGGGAGGGTGAGATGAGGAGTATTCAGCTGCAACATGAAACTTCACCTCTAGATGTCACTAAATTCTACACACTCAACCTTTAACTTCAAACCAGTTATTGCTGTAATGTGCAATACATATAAAACCTCTTCCTTGTCTTCTGCAGACCTCACAGACATAAACTTCCCTTTTCCTTGTTTCACTCCTGTGAGTTAAGATGCACACCAGCACTCTTTGGATGGAAATGAATCACCGTCTACACTTGATTGCAGTGAGATTATTAATAATGTCGTCCTTGACTTCCTGCAGGATGAATGAGACTCTTCCCTGCAGATGACGAAAACCCTGCCGCCGTCAGGATGACACCGGCTCCACTCTGCACATTCAATTTACAGTTTTATAATTCAAGGAATGCGCTGTTTTTCCAAAACAGTGTAATTATGCATGACCACTAACATAGGCCATTATGCATGCTTGGGTACCAGGACTTTTTCCATGGATCTCACAAAAGGCTCCTAATTGCCCTCAAAAACACTAATACGGACTCATATGACTTTTATGGGGGGGGGGGCTGAATTATTTAATGATGTAAATCAAGTTAGTCATTAATTCACTCACAGTCAGTTCATGGAATCACTTCAAAGTCCCGGCGTTTTCAGACCTTGTCATCTTGACAAGGTCACACCAGTGGTCACTGCTGTCTGCGGTTTTTCACGTGTCACTGTTATTCCTCACACACGTGTTTTCCCTGCACACTAGGACATATGATCTGAAGAGGGCTGTGAACATGGTTGCCTCTGTGACATGTACATCCATGCATGTTCTCTACCGATCTAAAAATTCTATTTGTTCTATCGTGAAAAAAAAAAAAAGATGTAATGTGATTTTAAAATATGCATGTAAACAGATTTTTCTGTTAGAAGCAGGTCTGGGTTGCTGTATAATCATGATGCATTTCCCCAGGGATGAGCAGTTTTCTGGAGTAAACTGTCTGCAGCCAATATATTCATGTTATATTTGCATTGTATTCACAAAACTAAATAAAAGCCATTTGTAGTGGTGTGCTAAATAATTACAATGTTATCAGATCCTAACACTACAGAAATGTTTTGAAGTGAGCAAAAACCTTTGCTCTGTTTTTCTGAATTAACAACTTCATTATCTTGTTGATTCAGAAAAACAGAGTGGATTTTAAAAAAGTTAAATAAAAAACAGGATAAACAGCATAGAATCAGAATTGTTTTGGTTTGCTGTACAGTTACAAGTACGGTGCTAACAGAGGTTGAAAGATACAAGTATCTCCAAATGTCTCAAAACCAAACCAAAATAAAACCAGATCAAGCTATACAGGCCGGAACTGTTTGCTTCAATAAAAGTGAGAGCCTCTTGGTGGATTTTGCAGTAAACTATTTAATAAATTCATTTTGTGGAAGGTAATAAGTTGATTTTTGGTCCCAAACCTGTTTGTAGACAGTTTGCTGTCGGACAGGACTCATCTTAACAAAAAGACAGCTTGTCTTTTCATCTTCTGAGGGAGTAAATGATTAATTTACATGAATAAAGCCATTAATGACAACTTATGAGGGATATGACGGCTGACGAGATACAACATAGCTCATAGAAATTTGAACATCTTAAAGCAGCTAGCACGTCCATGAAACTTGTTTGGAGTTGTGCACAATATTTCATATGTGCAGAACCGAATGGACGAGATGTCATGGACCTCAAATGCACCATTTGCTATAGACTTATTTTCATTAGAGAGTTTATGAATTGAAGTGCCATTCACATTCTGAGCCAATACTCACAATTTTATTAAAAAGTCTGTGCTGGCTTACTACTCCTGCCTCACATGTTCAGAACGGTGTGTGTGTGTGTGTGTGTGTGTTGATCCTCAGTTTATTGAATCGCACAGTGGGAGCTTGTTGTCTGTCTCATCCAGCTTCGTCTTAATTATCCTGGTCTTACCTCTACAACCCAGGGAGAATTTAATGAAACACAGGAAGAGGGAGAATGACTCTGCTTTACACGTATTAGAGTTAATATCCATGTAGAAATACAAAGTACGGAAACACTATAAAATAAGGAAATACAGAGATTCATTGTGTTCTGTTGCTCATTGAGTTGTTGCAGGCAGTACTAATGATGAATGAGAAAGATGACTAAGTGGAATTTATCTTCAGACTGAACTTGATTTTGAAGTGACATTGTTGCCACATCATTTTTGCTTATTTTGATCCTCACTCTAGTCGAGGGTTAACGACAGAGGACGTCCAGGCACCTTGTACAGATTGTTAAGTCCTATGAGTCAAACTGTGATTTGTGAAATGGGCTGTACAAATAAAGTTTCATTTGAGACACACATCAAATCATAACTAATGATAATTTACATCCCCACCACTTCCTCTGTGATAAAAAAAACAGATGATAGCGTTGCATGGTATCTTGGTGGTCGAGGAGACGCTTGTTAGGAAAATATACATCTTTAAAAAATATACAAAAATACATTTTTGTTTGCAAAAAGTAGACAAAAATGACATTTAATTCGATATGACTCTCAATGTGATTCACGTTTCTGATGCGTACAGAAACACCACCATCAAGTGGTGATTTATTAACACTACAGGACAGTTTCAGTTTTCACACAGGCTAGTGTCTTGTGTATTCAGTCTATCACACACGCCATAATCAAATCTACTTTACTTCCTCATGCATGGTTGTACCTAATTCTGGATTTGTATTGGAACTTCGTGTTTAAATTTCTGTCTCATGTGAAGGGTTTTTATTCTTTGTATACTTATGTGCTTTTAATTTGTGAGACACTTTGTAACTTTGTTTTGAAAAGTGCTATAAAAATAAAGATATAATTTTATTATTATTATTGTAAGCACCTGTATGTGCAACACACACACACACACACACGAACACACACACACACACTAAATTGCTGGATCTCTGGCCGTGATGAGGAGGATTACTTTGGCTCCACAGACACAACACCCTGACTGAACCATGTCTGCACTTTCTTTGTTCAGGCCTCATGCCGGAAGCTCGTTCTGCAGACCGCTGCTTCCAGCATATTTTTGTTTCATGAGGTAAGCGTGCACTGCTGACCAGTTCTCTATGCACCAACATCATGACTCATGAGATTTTCTTGTCCTCAACCATACTGAAGCTGTTTTTGAAAATGAGCAGAACTTTTAGAGGCAGATCATAATAATCATAATGGGAAACTTATGCATTTGTTGTCATGTGCATTTGTCCAATTTCTTTTTTCTTTTTATGTATCTATTAATCTTCTTTTAAGAATGAATTATGATTATTCTTATCATTACATTAATTACGGTTAATCTTATCTGAAAAACATTAAGATTAAGGACGAGTAACTGTAGCATAGAACATGATCTATGCACATGACATTGCAAAATGCAATAATAATAATAATTGTCATGTGCAATTTGTCCAAATACTTTTTTTAATGATTTAATTTGTTTCATTTGAGACCTGATTTATTTGTTTTTGTTCAATTTAATTTGAATCCAGCTTATATTTAGCAAGACCCCTGGGAAGATCAAGGATGTGTTAGAAAAGAGAGACATGCTCTGATCAGCAGCAGCTCTTTTGTCTACAAACATGAGTCATTCGTGATAAACAAGAGAGACAGAGGAGATCTTAAAGATCAAAATGTACAATAATGCCAAGTACTATCAGTGAAATCTGTTCATTCATTTATCCTCATAATTTCTGTGCAGCTCAGTTATAGAGGATTCTTTAATGTCATCAAGCTGAGCTCACCTGGAGCACAGCAACAGGACTGAAATTCAGCCATACTGCCATCTTAGTTCAACAGTGCACAAGGCAAACAGTTCTGTGTCACTGCCTGCAACCTCCGTGCCAATAAAGGAAATATTAACGGTGCACACACCGGCCACACGGGTCTGCGTTCCTCTTATAATGCCTGATAAATCAATCAAGTATTGAGTGGTACCTGCACGCTGCTCTGACATCCCAGTCTTTCCAGTATCAGGTAATATTCATTAATGTAGGTATGTATATATGGGCAATGATATGTTCAGAAAGAGGCTATAATTGGAAATGATAAACCAATCTCCCCTGTTCTACTGTATATACTATGGTATGGTGTGTTCATACCCTTAATATGTTCCACCTTATATAATTATGTTATTAAATAGCAACACATATAACAGATAACCCCACAATGCCACTCAGTAGAGTATATGCCTCAGCCAAGGCCCAACATAGCCCTTATGAAACCACATTTCAATTCACTAGATCCACATTTTTATTTAGATCTGCACTAAATTGCACATACTCATAAATATCAGCCCCCCAGACATGCCTGTTTTTTTTTAAAACAAGATCCATAAAGATTCTTTGATAAATCAATTAAATGTTCAACAAACATCTAATTTCGCAATGTTAAAGAAAGTGGGGAAAAAAAGGATCTGCCTCCTGATCCATATCAACACCAGCTTTTAATGGGTTCTTTCCTGACCCAAACCGCATCCTTCCGAGTTTGGTGATAATCAGTCAAGTAGTTTTAGCGTGACCCTTCTAACTATCAAACAAACACGGAGGTAATTACTGCTGATATCTCGCAGTAAATACCTCTGTGTTTGTGTTACCTGTATAAAAAGTGTTTCCACATAAAATCAATAATGCAGGAGGTGGAGGCAAAGAATATATGATACAAATTCTCATCCACCTTTAAAGGTTAGTTAATCCATGTTGTGTCAGTTTCTGCTGTGGTCGACTGAATCTGCTTCCCCCGTCGTGTTATACAATTATGATTGAGAGCTGGCAGTCAATCAGAAGTATTTTCTGAGGCTGTGGTATAAACCTCTATAAGGGCTGAAAACTCCACAGTCTCCACAGTCTATTGTGGAGTTCACCGCGAAAAGATCAAAGCAGCAAGATGAAAAAATGTAAATGTCACATATTGAACTTTGGTTCAGTCGAGTGCTGCGCCACAGTGATCCGAAAGCCTTCAAACAACATCCTGCACACAAATCGTTTTTTTCCTCCTTCTGCTGCTGCTGAGAGTGGATTTGATTCTGGTGAAGCATCAGTCATCTGGAATGGCCTCATCCATCCACTTCATGTAAGCCAAGCTGCCGTCCTCCACCGGGAAGCTAAGGACTTCTGGGTTTGCATAGGGATGCACAGACCTTGGAGGGGAGCGTCACAAACACAAACATGTCACATAAAATAAACTAGTGGGGCAATCAGAGAGTGCATACTTCCGCCAAGGCTGATTGGCCACTTAATCATCATATGGCACACACAAATATTCAGATAAGGTACATGTACAGTGTACACAGACATTTCCGCAAAAATATCCAGTCTCTGATATTGATGGACTGAATAAAAAACAATTGTTTTGATTCACAAAATCGGGATAATTATCTGGATCCACATCAAGTTTGACATATTTATAGACAAAAGCACTCTACACATGCCAGACTATTTTCCCCCAAAAATATCTTCCGATTTCATATAATTGGTTCAGCAGTTTTTTTCATAATCCTGCTAACAGTCAGAATATGAGGAATGAAAACATAACCTCCTATTGGTGCACTCAACTATCTATTCATATTCATAAACACCGGTTCAAGCCCTTTTTAACGTATAGGTGTTTTTCCTTTAGTCTTTGCCATTATGTCATTTGACTTCTGCACTTCAGAGTTGGAGTAGCTCCTTCAAACCTCTACATCCTCTCTAGTTTGTTTTGAGTGAAGTTTCCAAGTAAAACAAAGAAGAGGAGAAGCAGGCTGCACCTGCACTCCCTCACAACTCGACCTTTAACTCAGTAATGGTGACACTGCAAAAAAAACACTTTTCTTAAGCCAATTTTATCATCGGCTTCATTGTCTAAAACCTGCATATGTAGAAGATACTGTGTAGATCAGCATGAATTTAGAAAGGGAAATAAGGATTAGTTCCTAATTTTCACGTATAATATGTAAGACCTTGCACCTGACATTGCAAACATCCACTAACGTCTGCAGCTCTACTAAGAATTAATAAGCTATAGCCCTCTTTTCCTCTTATGCTTTGCTTTTGAATATGGATCATTTATTAAGTCAAACATCCCAAAAAAACGATCATATTTTAAGCAAAAGCAACTTATTCTGCTTCACTTTCTTCCAACACTTACACAACTGAGCACGGAAGCAACGCCGCTATATTATAAAATATTCTCTTTAAGAATAAAATGCTGTGCTTGTTTCATCACAGTGAAATCAGAGATGTTCTTTATCAAGCCCCTCGAGTGAAGTAATTAACTTTCAAGCACACAATAAGGCCCTAATTGAAAATACCCACACTGAACCTTTAGTGCATGTCTACAGCAGTGTGCACAGCATTAACAAAGCTTAAAACCCTTAATTACATTTAGGTTTTTGCAACAAGCGAATATTACACAAGGCGACACCTCACCTCACGTAATCTGTGACCTGCTGGATCCTGGAGGTCTTTGTTTTCACCAGCTGCAACAACAACAGCAACATCTCCGTTTACAGTTCTGACGTCCATCTCTACGGGCCTGGTGAGTACATGTCGATCACTGGAGGACATTCTCAGGACACTTACCATCAGAATTTCACTTGCATCCTGGATTTCGCCTTTCCAATAGTACCTAAAGACGCAGAGAGGAGAGGTTATCACAGCTATTACGTAAGGGCTGTAAATTACCATGTAGTATAAGTGCCAGTGTGTGTACGAGGTGCAGAGCTTTCTGTAAAACTTGTATTTTATGAAAGAGCTCAACAATCATAGCTTGCACACCCACTTATTATTGGCACTGGTTTTTATAGTCATATTGTCAGCCTGTTCCTCTTGAGGCTTTTATGACATCAACTGCCTCTTACTTTTTTTATTTTTGGACAATGAAAGACAGCATGCCACAAACCGAGAGTCCATATTTAAGAATGTTGCATTGAAAAAATGGGAAGATAAATACTGAATACACTCCACGTCAATATAAACCAAGCATAGCAAAAGTAAATCTAAAGCATGCACAGACTAAAGTGACAATCTTTAAGACATATTCATTAATAGATGATTAGATGTCACCTGAAACACTAGCACATACAGTACACTGTTTTTATTAAGAGGAGAAAAGAGGTTCAGTTTACTCACTCGCTTTTTGTTGCCTTTTGGTTTTGGTTGATAATTTGTTCTAAGAATAAGAAAGCTATAATAATGTCATTTTGAAGCTATAATTTAAAATAACCTGATATTGGTATCGGTGATACCTTCACTTTACTTGGAATTGGAAAGAAAGTCAGTGGTATCGCACATAACTAACCATATGCCAGAAGTGGGAAGTGACAAGGCAGTTTTTCAGATATCTGCACTTTAATTCAGTATTTATTTTTCTGACATTTTAACACAAATATCGAAATGATTCCTTATATTTTCAAAATAGGGTCGTTACCTTCATATTACCTAACCTTAAAACAACTTTTAAATGTATTTTTGGGGACTTGCTGGTTGTCCAGATAGGGAAGACAAGTCCTGATAATGGGATTGTAAATGGACACTTGCATTTACAAATGCCTGACCACCTCCGTCAACACCTTCCACCTCAAACTAATCCAACCACATCCTCTATTTTTAGGTTAAACCTCTGTTTGGCTTTCAGGTTTAATGTTTGTACCTTTTCTATTCCATCACTTTCTGTTTTTCCTTCCTTGACCCTTTTTTATGGTTATACATTAACAGGAAAGCTACACCATGCATATAAACACACTGTACTTGTTTTGGAAGCTAAGCTGCCACACATTTTCCAGTGACGGGTAAAAAAAAAAGCCTTCAGCCCATTCAACCTCCTGGTTTCCTCAGCAACAAGCCATGCAGTCTACAATACATGTGTTTATTTGTGTAGGTGTCTACGTGTGTGAGGGACATTATAACCAAGGCATTATCTATACAACTACATTTTCATTTGAAAACTAAATTCATCTCGGTCCACAAAAGCATTTTGTGTCTGTATCAGTGTGAACATGTAGATAAAATAGACGTGAGTGTCCCTCTGGGGACAGACTACTCGTATAATAGCTAGTCCTGTACTTATGTAAACAGTTGTATTGTTGTAAAATGGAGGATTTAACTGCGCAACAGCTGTTAGCAAAGACAGCATGGTCAGCAACACTTGTATTTGATTATCCATGATGCCCTCTACGTTAGTTGCCGAGGCTAATGTCAGTTGTTTTCTAGTGTAATAGGAGCCTGACGAATAAGCAGAAAAGACCCAATCAGCAAGTTGGTTGTGAGATTGTCTGTATCATTGTTTCCAAAACATCTCAGTTTCTGCCTGTCCCGGAGTTTTCAACATGGTTCAGCAGCATTTCCAAACATTTCAATTTTAGCTGCTCTAAAACTCCAGGGTCGTGTGGACTTTGAGTGTATCCATCGCAGAGTCGATGTGTTTTCAAACAAAAAAGGAGCAGTATGGATGCAGCCTAAGCTCGTCTTTGTGGTTCAGCTGGGTAGAAAGTTATGTCAAGGCAGGGGTCAGGTATGATTTACATTGTGGAGGTCCTGCAGAGAATGTTAACACTGGCTGCCAGCCGCCTCTCCATGATCGCCCTGGAAAAGAAGATAGAACAATAGGGAGCATGGATAGAAACAGAGGGGGGGCACGCCAGCTGTTTATCAACTGCATCATGAAACATAGCTTTTTCTTTATGGTGCTCTTCAACTGAGCTACAGGAAAAACACTCTAATGCAGTAAACTCTCAAGGGAAAATAGAAAAGACAGTAAACTTTTGCTTTCTGCTGCAGCTCAGCTAATATCATAGTTTATCACCAGCTCCACAATCTTCCCTCCTCACACAAGGGGCTCGTGGAAGACGAAGTGATTTACTTCTCTGGCGTCTGCTCTGTGGCTACTCTCTCGTCTTGACATGTGGTAAATTGATTGAGCTCATTTACATGCAGCAAAAAACCAAGGAGATGAGAGCGCAAACACAGCGCTCCACCAGTCGTGGGTTTGACAAGATTGTGTCTCTCACCTCTGTAAAGAAAAGTCACTAACGCCTGACTGACTCCGTATTGTTAAACTCACTTCGACTAAAATTGCAAATCACAATTCAGACACAAAAGTGACATAATTTAATCAGCATCAAGATTAAAATAAGATTCCGAAACATATTGACTTTTTTGCAGAGTTAGATGGGACTATACAATGTATTTCTGTGTGGTAAATATAAAGCTAGAGCATAGAGTGTATATAAAGATTTCTTCTTCCCAGCCAATTGAATGCCAGGTGTAGTGTTGGCTAATGAAATGGTCCCACCCTTGTTGTGGGTGTGTAGGCTGTAACTAAATCTGTGGAGGAGCCAGGAGTGCATGAAGGACTGTCAATGAAGCAAAGCTAACACACCCACAATTATTGACAATTTGTTCCCAATCTATCCCTTTGACTGAACTCTAAATCTCAACACTGTACCTGCCGATGTCTTTGGCTGCCTGTTCGTTGGGGCTGTTGATGAGAAGCACCGAGTGGTGGCCCGGTACGTAGCTCCCTGTGAGGGCTGAGTGAAGCCGTACGCCAATGGACCACAACCCAGGATAAAGGGACACGGACAGGACCAGCAGCTGGAGAGGACGCTTACATGTCAACAACAGACTCAAAGAGGAGGCTGATGATTGGGTCTGTACATAAATTCTATGGACATGTGGTTGTCACATGTTATTCTACGTCTGCATGAGGGGGGACGTTATGATTCAATTTAATTATCTCCCTCCTCTTTTTTGGCACTGCCCTTCACAGATAAATGATTACAGCTGGGCCTTGGCTCAGCTTGGACACATCGAGCAATTTATAATCTGCCCTACTTCTGTGTACAGCATTGCAGCCAGACACTGATACATACAACACAAATCATGTTAGAGGGAAAAAAAAACACAATTTATCACAATACACCTTTTCCATGGAAGCCATTTTGACATGAAATAGAAGGTAAACAGAGGTATTAATACTAATAACATGAACTATGGAGATAGAGCACAACCTAAATGAATGTGATTAATATTAAGGGGATAGTTCAACTAGAAATGAAAATCAGGGGTAAACAGAATTGCAGCCAAATCCAATACAAGTAACTGGTCATTTCAAGTCAAGTTTGAATGTTTTTACATTTGAACAAGTGGTCGCCAGTTACTTCAATTATATTTGATTTGGCTGCAATTCTGTTTAGCCCTGAAACTCCAAAAGTGTTTTGTGGACACTTCTTCTCCATCTGCATAGTGGTGAGTAGATAATGAGTGAATTTTCATTTTTCTATCCCTTTAATGGATGTGATTAGTATTAACACCTGTGTTTGCCTACTGTTTCATGCCAAAACAGCTGCAGTGACAAGGGTCTATTGAGCATTTCCAAATCCTTCTAATCATGGGTTACTTCAGACTACTCAGAAAGGTTTTCATGTCTGAGATGATTACTCTAGTCCATGAAAATAATCTCTTACCATTAATGACATGAAGAGCACCGAGCGGAGGGCAGAGTGGGAGAGGGCCTCTTTATGGCACCGCTGGAAGAACCACTCCATCCTGGTGGTGGCGGTGAATGTCATCCCCTCAGTCCGGCGGCTGCAGACACCGGCTGGGTCACACCGTGCACAACTTCATTCATTACCAGTCTCTGACCCGGGATAACTTCTGTGCTGTCATTTTTAAACCCACTCCAGGCCTCGTTCAAACAGCTGCAGTGTCGGAAGTCATCGCCTTTAAACAAGAGGTGTGTTGATGTGTTGACAGGTGGCTCTGGAGGTCAAGGACAGTGATTAATGTCCTTGCTGTCCAATTGGCTGCTCACTCTTCCTGACACAACAGTGGACCAATCAAATTGCTAGTTCACCATTGTGCTACCCCCGCCTCCTGCCTGGGGTCATAATCGGCTTTGGTGTTTTTAACCGTGTGTGAACACAACTCACTAAGCGAGAGTGAGTGTGTGTGTGTATGAGAGAGAGGGAGATTGTGTGTGTGTGTGTGTGGGAGAGAGAGAAAGGGTGTGAGTGTGTGAGATAATAGAGAGATTGTGTGTGCATGTGTGTGTTTGAGAGAAAGAGAGAGTGTGTGTGTGTATGTGTTAGACAGAGAGAAACCCAGACAGAGAGAGAAAGAGCGTGTGTGTGTGTGTGCTCTTGTACATATATCTTTGTGAGGACCATTTGAGCCTACACCCTAGGGAGTGAGGACATTTTGGCCCGGCCTCACTTTCGGACCCACCAGCCGCCGGGCTGGGTTTGGACAAAATATTGTAAAATGATATCCGAGTGTGGGTTGGGTTCAGCCGTGTTGCCTGAGCTACCTACTTGATTTTTTTCTGCTCGTGCATATAATCAAGGTAAACATCAGACAAATACAGAATGCCTGATGTTTTCAGGTCGGGATCAGTTAGTTTTTGTTATGTCTCGTCAATTATGTTGTTCATTCATGTTAATGTTTTAAGTTATGTCACGCCTGTATAGTTCATGTCTAGTCATGTGTGAGCACTCTGTGTTAAGTTAAACTTCACTCATGTCTAGTCTCGTCGTGTACTTCCTGTTTTATTTTGTACTCATCTTTTCCGTCTCGTTTCAGACCCTGACTTCCTCCCTTTGTGTGATTCTCCCACCTTGGTGATCGTCTGATTGGTTTCACCTGTTTTCCCCTTCCTCATGTATAAATAGTCCTCGTCTCCCTTTGTCCTGTGCCAGTTCGTCTTGTTCTGTCCATGAGAGTTATGCTGCCAAGTTTGTTTGTTTGCCTTTTCAAGTTTATGATCTTTTGTTTGACTCAGTGTTTTGTTCCTTTTTTTGATTTTCCATGTGAGCGCTTTTTGTTTGAGCACTTTTAGACCAGAAATAAACCTTTTTGTTATTTTCATTACCTGCTTTGAGTCGTGCATTTGAGTCCACCAGCATTCGTGTCTGAGGTCGTTACAGATTTCTCACAGGTTTAGGCAGAAAACTTTGAAAAAGGTCCACACACTTTCATATTGATGTGGACGAAACATAAAAAATAATTGTCTTCACAAACCCCTTACGATGGCCCCTAAGAAAACATGTGAAAGACACCATTTACAGTATGTTACATAGAAGTTTAAAGGACACTTGTTATAAAACGACCATTCTGTTGTAAGAAGTAAGAGTTTGGAGCTTTGAGTGGCATGTTATAATTAATATGTCAACACTTGGACGAGACAGATGTTTGTTTGCTTTCATACTGATGTGCAGATTATTCTGTAGCAATTTGAAGATGTGCAGATACATGTGAAAACACACATCCAACAAAAAAACGCTCTGTATTCTTCTGTCCTCTGTGATTTGCGGCTCCTCGTATAAATTGAACGATGACCTGCAAACATACAGATGTATGGGTGTGACTCGAGAGCAGTCAACCCGCACGTCTCACCACACACGGTGAGTAAAGCAACTTGTCCTTTCAGATAAGCTACAGAGAAAATTCAAGGACACTGTTCGCCTGCATGTGAATGAAGAAGATACAGACAAACAGGACTCTTACAAGAATATGAATAATTCAGCACTGGATTATTGATGCAAGAAACTGATTCAGCCGTGCTCGGCATATTATTTGCATTTACAGACCAGGGGTATAGTGTGAGCCCAGACATAAGAAAACAGATGAGTAAAGGAAAAGTATTTCAGCATGGCAGCTAAATTTGTTGTTTGGTCGTAAAATGCAATATTGATGAATAAAGTTAGCTCACTGAAAGTCTGGATTGTCAAATAAAAAAGGGGTTCTGTGTGGAATGTCCACACGGGGGAGCTGTGGGTCCACACATCTCTCTCTCACCGTCCTCCTCTCCCTTGATTGAGAATAGATGAAATGTAGAGTGTGCATTTAACATGTATAAAACTCTCATCGACTAAAATGAAATGTAAATTCTCTTTGTGACTCATCCCATTCTGTTTTTTGTTTTGTTTTTTTCTTGACCTCTTCCCCGTCCCCGCCCTCCCTCCACATTCACCAATCACTACGCGGATCACAGAGAGCGCGGCAGGGGGCGCCAGCGGGGGCCGCAGAGCCTCAGACCCCAAACCAATTTATTTCCCGAGCTCACTCAGGCTTCATTTGAGAGCCCATCAGAGAACTCCAATAGAGCCACTTAAGCCACTGTTCCCCAACATGAAAGAAGGCAGCCAAAATAGAGATATAGGAAGAAAGGCGAGGAGCCAGGGGAAGAGGCGTTTGATCTGCTTGTTCTGTGGCATCACTTAGCTGGGCTCGCATCCCTGAGGAGAAGCTACCAAGGCCTCTTTGTCCCCAAGAAGTCTAATGCGAAAAATAAGATAATTTTTCCCTTTATTTCAGTCTATGCTTTTTGTGTGTTTGCATAGAACGAGGCCACAAGGTCTACAGTAAGAGCGGGAAGAGGAAAGTGAGAGTTGAAAAGAAGGAAGGTACAAAGGAATGTGCAAAAGAGGTGTCTCACCTAATTTGCCATTAAACTGCAATTGTCTCTCTGTGCAATCAATGAAGTTGCCTCGCTGTGAAATAAAACAAATTATAGCAGGGAGAATTAGAGAGATGAAGGGAGCGCGGAAAACAAAGACTGTGTGAGTGCAGTGGGTGAATAAGAAAAAGGGGAAGGCACTCTTTGGACTCTCCCTGTGTGGCAGTGCCATTAATGCACTGAATGGGAGGTATGGGACATAAGGAAAGATACTGTGGACACTAGAAGACACGCAAAGGTGAGGAAAGTGTTAATGAAGGGACATATCCCAGGCTGTGATTATCTCTAAAGGAAGAGTCTGGTGCTCCCAAAGAGGTTAATTAAAAAAGTCATGGGGGCCGAGCAGGGAAGTGTCTCCATCACTGCTGTGAACTCCTGTGACCCTTCCATCCCCTCAGACGGACATAGCCATCCATCACGGCTCATTCCCGGTCTGTCTGGCTACTGCCGGTGCCATTGATATCCCTGAGTGACTAAAAAAAAAACCCCACAGAAGTCTATGTGGCAGCACCACATCTCTGACAAGCAAGAAAAAAATAAACCACTGCCAAGACATCCCCTGGCTGAAGTCCCCTAGGTAATACAATCTTTCTCCTTTCAAGGATAACACAAACACCATGGGCCTGTATCATACACCCAGTGCAAAGCAGAGCAGAACATGATGTAGCGGTCTGTTGCTGTAGTTTCACATCGACGCAGCTTTCCCCCTCCAGAGCCCACATTGTTTAAATAGCAAATGAGCTCTCATGGAGCGTTACTTTCTGGAGGACTAACACAACCCTGGTCTGAAGTCAAAGGTCTTGTTTTAAGGGCACCTACACAACTTTCATACACTCTGCTTGTTACACTCACCGATGGTCAGAGAGGAGTTCTTTCTAACTTCCTGGCAAATGGTCCAATTATTGGTTTACTGCAAGTTACACCCAAAACATAGCCATGATTGATTAAGAGACTAACAACCCTTTTGAGCAATAGACTGTATATAAAGATGGATGGTGCATCTCCACTACCTCTGGTACCACTCTGCGCTTTAGCGATCTGGGGATGGAGCTAGATATTGAGGTCCCACCAGTATGCACTCTCAACCAATTGCAAGTCAAATCTCCTGGAGACACCAGGCTCAGTTTTCTGATTCAGTTTGAACCCTGACAACAAAACTGTCACAAATCAAACTGTCCCAAAATTCCAAATTGTGGTTTAATCGTCAAGTTCCTGGAGACAGTGAGTGACAGTGTTTTGCTTTTCTCTCACAGAATGTTTAAAGAAAGTATTTTGACTTTTTAGTTTGTCATGTCGTCCATCTTTACATACAGTCAACGGCAATGCACAATAGCACAGCGAATATGGACACACCACAAATGCACTTGCTCAATGCACACAGATCATTAAAATCGAGCCTTATAACTTGTCATCTTTCACATTCTCTTCATTGATATTCTTCTTTTCTTCAGCTTCTTTGTCATAACTACTGGAGCGCACCAGGCCATTCATCAGAAGACTGAGCTGACTGTAGCGTTGTTTACCCCTCTCCTGCTCTCCAGAAAAGATAGGAGTAGCGTTTTTATGTTTGTTTAGCAACATAAGCACACTGTTCATATCCAAAACCACGGGGTAAGCGTTTAAGCTTGCTGCAAAAAGAAAGCAGAGTATATGAGCATTGACTTCCCCCACCACAGCATGAAAGAATCAGCCACCGTCAATGAGAAAATCCCTCCAGCAATCCCCGCTGAGAAGAGGGATTTGTCATCCCTATTCCCCCAGTTTTTGGAGGCAAGGACAAAGGTGTGATAATGTGCAAAATGGAGAAACACCGTGGGGACAAAAGTGAGCTACAGAGACAGAAGAAGGGAAAATAAGAGGGGAGACAAAGAGAGAAAAATGGGGTGCTCTCTTTGATTGGTTTTTCAGAGAGGATGGAGACTCCGGAGCTATCGTACAGGAAAAAGTTAAACATTTTCATAAATCCTTTCTTGGGAGAGTGGCTGGAGGCTTGAATCACATCATGCTTGATTGGCTGAGAAGGAGAAGACGATCCGGAGCACAGGGAACCACCTTCGCGACACACACACAAAAAAAAACCCAAACCTCAATGCTTCCTCATTACACTTTCCTCTCGGAGCCGTCTGCTACATTCCTGGTGCTGACGCAGGTAGAATAAGCTCATTGCCTCTCCATTCTTGAGCTGAGTGCACCAAAATTCGGAGAATTGGGGGAAGCATAATAACTTCAGACTCCCAAGTTAGAGTGCGCCTGCAGGCAATAAAGTGGAGGATGAACAGTGGAGACTGGATGGAAGAAGAGTGTGTGCGCAATGGAAAAGGGGGGTTAGAAAAGGGGGTACTGCTCTTGACTGCCTCACGAATCCTCCTTTTAGTATTTATTTTGAACATGTTCCATAGGGATGCTACGATCAGTGACGTGCATTCGACATAATGAATTATTTCACACACACACAAATGAGCCACAATGGTTCAGTTCTGGAGAAATTCTGTCACCGATGCAAAGGCAAGGTCATTAAGAAAAACATGGCACTGGGAAAAAAAAAATCAATGCACTCACTGATGTTCTGTGAACTGCAGATCAAACTTTGAGGCTGGCGTATGGTTAGGATGAGGGCGTGCGCCTGTGTCGACCTTACACTCAGAACCATCAGGAAGTGGCATTATGGAAATGCGGGAATCACCATGAAAAGGGCAGCCAGAGGCATGCTCAGGGCAACCTTTTATATACAGGGCCTAATCAGCCGAGCAACTACTTTCACTCCTATTTACCCTGTTTATGATTCACCCCCTAAATCTGCAACCACTTCATCTAATCTCTTCTCATCCCCTCTTCATCCTCTCCTGTACGAAAGCAGCAGCTTCTTTCCTGTATTCATTGTTTTCCACCTGGGCCTTGTTCAGCTCATCTTATTATTCAGACCTTCACTGCCAGCCAGCTGATAACCTCCAACTGCTGTGAGCAATTAACAAGAGTTCACCCGCTGTACAGCGTCCACGAGGAGGAATCCCTTTAGAGCCGGAGGAGAGGTGGTGCAGGGAAGGTGAGGAAAGAACAAGGTGGACAATAGAATAGGAGATAGATGGTCATTCAAATGGAAATCAATTCTAATGAATGGCTTGCTTTGTGCAATGTGGCGATAAGGAAGCGACCAGCTTAAGAGCACGCTTCTCTGATGTGCGTGGTTTTTTTGTGTGTGTGACCAGAAACTGATAAGGATGTTTGGTATCAAGGATGCACGACCCACTCCACGAGGCACAGCAAACACTGGTGTCCTGACCCATTAGAAAGTGGTCTAACCTAAAGACCTAGTCAATATCCAGGGTGGTGTATCGATTGAGCGACTGTGACTGATTTGCTGTGGTTCACATGATGCGGCCAATACAGATGAGGTGTTATTAAAAGCAACCTTTGTCGCTATCTCCCCCTTGATCATGACTGACCTGCAGAGTTTGAAACTTTGTGAAATAGTTTACATTGGCAGCCCGAACACGCAGCCAATACCTGACATAAGCAGGTGAACATGTTTTTTTCATGACACCACTCACACCTCTGTGTCAGTGTCAGCAGGGCACAGTCACCATAGACTGATTGTATGATCAGAACTAGAATGGAACACAGTAGAGCACTGCTGCAATTGACGATGCCACCGGGGTCTCCCAAACACAGCCAGAGACGAAACAGTCGCTTTTCAGCCTCTTTTATTTTCTTAACACAGAGCAAACATAAATTCTAAATGTCAATTTAAGTTGCCAGCACTGTCTGCTGGCAGCTTAGCTCAGTGTCCCTCAGTCGCTCTCTATGCGCGTCTCTGTGTCTCCCTCCTGTGGGTCTCTCTTCAGCAGCTCTGTTGCTGCCTTTTGTACCAGAGGATCAATCAGCTAACAGCCCTGAGCTGCCCTGATTATTCCTCTGGTACAGGTGGAGGAGCTCTCTGAGTCGCCTCCGTGCCAACACACCCACATCACCGAATTCAGGCCAGGTGGGGGTTGTGTGTCTGAGTGTGTGTGTGTGTGCATGCGCATCTTCAAGTAAATCTGTGTCTTCTCAATAAACTGATTATGGTTTTTCATGTGCAACAAAACTAGAAAAATTTAGTTGTCATTGGACCACAATGCATTTATTTAAGAAGTGGGGAGAGTTCCTGTTAAGAAAAAAAAAAAAGGATATTGTGGATATTTGCAAAAGCTTTGAGAAGCAAAAAAGGCAAAGTCAGGTGTGGGAGTAGATGGTGGTGGTAAGGGGGAGGTTGTTCTCCAAATCGCTAATTAAAGTGGGAAGGTGTATAGAAATACTACAAATTAGAGATGCGTCCCCGGTGGTATCAAGTATTTTGCAGGTTGCAAACATATTTGCTCTGCCTGTTTATATGCACATACTGTATTTGTTGGCCTCGGCAGTTTCCGTGGGTGCTTACAATGCGTATGGTTGGGAGGGTAGAAGTTTACAGCGGATAACAATAGAAGCGGGAGCGTTGGAGATCAAACGATTTTATTTCTGTTGTAACTGGGAGAAGGGGGCTCCTTCCGTGTCTCTTCTGGGAGCACTGCTCCAGATTCTGATACCCATTTTCCCTTTGTTTTCTCTCTTGGCCCTTTGAAATATTTAGTGAGAATCCCTGACGAACATGTACACACATATTAAGTGTACGTGTATGTGTGTATGTGGGCATTTACAATTACTACGCTCCTTCCAGGCATCAATCATCCCTCGTGCGCTCAACATCTGGATATGGACAGACATTCCCTCTGGAGAAGAACACATCAGCATGGAGCTCCTCCTGAGGGAATGCTTCTCCCGGCCCAGCCCTGGCCCCTCATATTATTACACCACTGGAGGCTCCACTAAAGAACCTCTCAACAACTACCCCACTCCATCTCTTTATACCTCCATTTATCTCTTCCTCTGTTACACTGGTGCCACCGTAACCTCCCCCCATTGTTGGGTTGGGTTCCTCGCCTCTATACCTTCACCTGGAGATGTTGACAGAAGTGAAAAATATGCAACATTACAGGTTTTAAAAGGTTGCTATATATTATACATTGTGAGGATAAAAAACAGGTCAAACACAGTCTATTTGCAGACAAAAAGACACATCTTTGGGCTATGTTGTGTATGACCTCCCACCAGACTACATGCAGTATAATAAACCACTATTTCATGACATCAGATAATGCTGCTACTGTGGCCCTGCAGTCCCCAGAATGGCATTTCGACTCTGCAGAGCACAACCTCTGAGAACCTCTCCTTGCAATCTGTAGCACCTTGTTAGTGCACACACACCATATGAGGCCTGTTGTATTAGTTATTCTAATGCATGTCTTGTTATCCATATAGATGAGAGAGGGACTGGAGCAGCAGATGGCCAGGGAAAGAGGGAGTCACAAAAAAAAATAAAAAATCCTCCCGGAATGTGAGGATCGTATTCATCGCTCGCACACACCTGGAGACTTGCAGGGTGCACCCTCTGCCTCCAAATATTTCACCGCTCTGAGATGTCCTGGCGAGAAGCCACTCAGCCGATTGTGTTTAAAAGTTGGCGGAGATTTTAATCTCCGCTCGCCCTCCAAGAGTTTCCTCCTATTTCACACTCTGAGAGGTATTAAAGCGTGTCAGTAAAATGGTAACTTCACAGGTAAAGATCCTCAGAAGCGATGAATTATACAGAGGGTGTGGAGTTCGCCTTGTCGGCTTTGAAACTACAGAACATTTTCATTAGTTACTTGCACATTCACACACATCTGTGGAGAAGCCACACATCCAATTTCGGAGCATGTTTTTATAAGCATTTGCTAAGCTGATTTGATTGTATGTTTTACACATATCAGTGGCGGATCGAGGATTTTTCTAGATCAGGTGCCACAGTAACACAGAGGGACTGATTATATGTCCAATATCCTGGCACAATTCCTGGTTTGGTAAGGTGCACATTTAAATCAGACTTTGTTCACTCAGAAAATACAAATTCTTAACAAATTGTTATATGTATTTTATTTCTATTTTTATAAGACTACTAACAGGACAGAGGCACTTCAGTTTTCAGCTGGGGCCAATGCCCCCTGGCATCACCCCTAGTCCTGCCCCTGACACACATACAAATTAGGGTCTAAGTAGATAATGAAACAAAACTGGATTGGTATTGTAAACATAAATAGGCTAGTTAAAAAAAAAACATCACTATTTCATCACTCACTTCCTGTAAGGAAAAACCTGCCTGTCAGTCTTTTGGAAGACTGATAGTCATAAATTGTTGATTAATCGTGTATAGAGCATTAGGTAAGATCTGCTCTTAGCTGGAAAATAGACCCATTACAGTGTTACTGCAATGTGAGGTGGAGGGGAAAAAACCCTTAAAAGGTTTTCCTATTGCATCAGTTAGCTTGTATTTGTAAGAGCAGCTTGGCAAGAGAGAGAAAGAGCCAAAGAGACACAGCAGCAGGAACAAACAAGACAGGCATGAGCTGTAGATTAAAAACCCAGGCTATGGTAAAGGAGTATTCTTTAGATTCTCTCCACCATTGTCCACATGACCCTTTTACCGCGTTTGTGCACCAGCCCGATGACCTCCTTCTCCTGCCTGACACAATGAAGACAGACGAGCTGCTCTGAGACCTGCTTTGTGCATTTTTTTTCCCCACCTCTCCTCGGCTTCCTCCTGAATGTTACACACCTGCGTGGTCTCCATTAGAAAAATGTGACGCTTTCTGCGCGTGCCCTTGTTTAGCCACGCATTACTGTGCAATCAGAGGCATGAGGAAAGAGACACGCCACCATCAGCGAGGTCAACGGAAATGCAGCCTCCGTAATCCACTGACACTCATAATATGATCAAGTGTCTTTCTTTGTGTACGGATCTAAGAAAATGTCACACACAATCGTGAAGATACATCGTTTGCAAACACATGAAGACGAAATAATGTGGAAAAACTGCTCACTTGATCAATCATATTTAACTTAGACCGAGCTCCATGTGTTATTAATGCATCACATAATCAACCTGTAATGTAGGCTACACAAAGAATGAATGTAAGCCATTGGCTTTGAGTAATGAAGTGAGGATGTACTTCACACTCCGAGGAAGTAGCTGGGCACCAAGTATAGCATTTGATGCATGTGTTTGGCCTGCTCCAAGCCCATTGGGACTGACTACAGAGGACCATTACTTTTGTTGTCATTGCTAACTGCATCACACAGGAGACTTCGCTACATAACCAGAATATTGCTTTTCCAATTTCACCCCCTTTTTCGATATATGAACTACCGGTATACAATGAGTGCATTGATTTCCACTCAAACCTAAAATAATCCGGAAAACCTCGCCAGTAAGGACAAATTGAAAACAGAACGTATCAGTAATGTTTCATTTTTCCCTCCAAGGCTCCTTCCGTTGTGTGTCCATCAGTGGCTCATTCCACCCACTCCATCTCATCAGTTGTCAAAACATTTTGCTGACTGCAGTGGTCCAGGTAATAACCGTTGTGGGGCGATGCAGTTAATAATATCAAGTAGACTTGAGAATTCCCCGCCAAGCCCCTCTTCATATGTATTGAAAATCAATGTCTATAATAATGAAAACTTATTGCCACTCCTGGTGAATTCTGCGAGGAGCAAAACAAATGAACTGACCCGGTGTCAAACATATCCACGATCCTTTGTGACACCTGAGTAGATTCGACCACTCAATGTTTACTGAACCTAAGAAAAATCAGTAATCCAGTACGATAGCAGACTTTATTTCCTTATGTCTTTAAAAATTTTTCATTTTCCAAAAGGGAGAAATGGCTAGTTTTCAAGTTTGACAGGACAGGGCAAAATGTGGGGGGATGAAAAAAACCACACGAACATTCTTTATCAAACAAGTGTCAGAGATTTCAACTTTCCAGTCACGTAAAGACGTAAGTTTCACAGGCTCCTGAACAGAAAAATCCTTGTAGCAAATATCATGACATAAAACTGGAATAAAATCACTATCGAAGTGAAAATTAAAGATGGCAGTACTCCCTGACTGGCCTATAATAGGGTTTTTATGTGCAGCTGTATAAAAAAAGAAACGTAGTGATCTGTGAAAAAAGGGAGAAAGGGGGAGAAAAATTACAAAGCGTCTCCAAGGGCCTGTCTCGTTATTATTAGTTTTAGATGAAAAACACAAACGCTACCCAAGAGGCAGCGCCATGCAGCAGGCAGGCGTTCTCTGACATTTGAAGGGGTGGCAGATTGGGAGTGGGTGAGCTGCAAAAGTAGCAGAACTCTTCCATGAACACAAGAAGTTGGCAAATAGTAGCTGGGGCTATATTTCCTCCCGAATTCACTGAGTCACGCAAGCGACTGACCGCATGGCCTGAAGGTCTCCTGAAGTCAGTGTCTCAATTTTATACACATTATTCACACAGTATTCACAGTATGAGCTGGGTTATGTAATGTATATTCACTCATCCTCACTCCTATATGAACCATACAGCGTACAAGATTTCTCTAAGTTTGCCAAAGTTAAAAAAGGCATTCATATGTTCAGGAGTGTTTCAAGGGACTTTGAGGGCACCAGAAAAAAGGGGCTTGGGGGGGCCCTACATCAAACCAAACCAAACCCCCCGCATAACCAAAACGTTCAACCGATTATTTTATTATCAAAATTATAAACAAAGTGCATACTGTGCATACCATGAACTCTATATAGCGATGGACGATATGTCTGCTCCCCAAAAGTGAATCCCTAATGTCTTGATTGCCACTTGGTGGCTGGTTGCAGTATAGGTTATATAACCCACCTCCTCCATGTTAATGCATGGGAAACGGACCAAATCAAATGGTTAAAGTACTTGTCAAGCAAATTTCTTTTTTTGCAAAGATAGTTTCTGTCATTTTAGCTCATTCTTATCACATTGATGTATGTCCAAGCGCCTATTGTTCTGGTAAGATGGGTTTTATTTAGTTATTTGATGCAATAAAAACAGGGTGAAACGTCGTGATTGACAGCTGAGACTGACTCGGGAATTGTTGAACCTGCCTCAATGGGACCTCGCTACCGCGGCTCCACACCATGAGTACTTCTGCGCAGGCTCTGTCTCCAAATGTGCAAGATGGCAGTTCTGAACTATGCAAGATGGCAGTTCTGAACTATGATACTTTGGCTTCATTTTTGGAAAGTGGGAAGAAGTGGAGACGCGTTGCCCATCTTTACATCGTCAATGGAGCATACACATAAATAAAAAGTTTAAATGCCAACCACCACCCCAGGTACATTTATGCACATTTAGACAATAACCTGCTTTACCTACACTGATGCAATTCCACTGCATAAATTCACAGTTGAAAACTCTACAATTCTGAAAGCTACGAGATGATGGATACTTGTGATATCTCACCTGAGGACTTTTTTTGCCAGACTCTTTGGAGAGGGCCGTTGCATCAGTCAGCAGCTCTACCCAGTCCGGTCAACAACAGCCAGCGGGTTGAAGAAAGGAGGAGAAAGAAAAGTTGGACCACTGCCACGGTTTCACAAACAAACCACAAATATTTCAAAGCAATGAAAAGCTCATTAATTTCAGTCAGGGATAACTTTTACCAAAGGTTAGAAGTGGGAGAGTAGGGGTCAGTTTATTTAGTTTGTCGTATCCAACTGGTTTTAATGACAAAAATGCATATTCATCAAACAAATTAGCATCGTCAAATCATTAGCATTCATAAATAACAAAAATCCACTCATGAAGCACTTGATTATTTAACAGAGCTCCACAGTGGACTCAGAAAATCAGCACACAAACCACAGTCTCAGCTGCTCAGATCCCAGATAGGTTGTTTTGCCGAGCTCCGTGCAGCAGGACAGCACCGGCTGCATGTTAAGTGGTCAGCAGACATTTTGTAAGCAAATACTGTTTCATCAGAATCAGATGAACAAAAGAAGCAAAGACATGCCAGCTCATTTCAGTTTTTTCTTTCCTGCAGGACTGACAGCACAGTACTCCGCAATCCTTTGCTCATACACGCCTCAATCACATCACGACGTGTTAACACAGCAGTGACTGTCAGTTATTTTAGCCAAGACAAAATATAGCAAAGACAAGTTGACATTTATTTTAGTGACTTGCATACAAATAACATGGCAGAGAAAAAATAATGTGTATAAAATTGTTGTTGGTGGTAATCCTTTCTAGCATCTTTGAACTGTTGGTTGAGACTGAAAATAGTGGCGCAGAATGGAAGATGAAGCAGAAGCACAAAGGAAACAAATGTGAAGTTTTTGAGTAAATATGCCAGAGCTTTTCAATCTTTATTTATTTATTTATTTATTCAGGGAACTTTCAACCGAAAGCCAATCTCTCTTCTGCAGGGACGCCTTGACACTGACGCAGTCCCACACATCCACTGTTGTGGTTTGAGGATTTCAGGGCTCAAAATGCAGACACTTGACAAAGGCAAGTAGAGGCCATGAAGATAATTTAATGTAAATAACAGGCTTACACACACTCTGGTTGGCAGGCAGGCAGACAGGAAGGCAAACAACAAGTCCAAACTCTGAAATACTCTGAGAAACTCAAAGGAACTGAACAGTAGCACATGTGAAAAGTGGAGAGACACACAGTAGAACTGATGAAGAGGACTGCAGGGAGCACAAAGGGTAATTGGAAGAAATCAGGATGGGGCAGACAATCACAAAAATTGAAAAATGGACAACTTCCATAGGTAGAAAGTTCAATAGACTGCGTCACAGCAGTGTGACTATGCTGTCCTTTTTCAAAGGCTCCTTCAAATATGGCTGAAAAACATGCCCTTCCATCCCAGGGAATCAAAGGCTCCAATTGTTGCATCCTCCTCATCCCAACCTATCCCAGGATGCATAGCGTTTCGGTGACAAACTGTTTTTAAAAGAATTAATGGTGCCAGAATGTGCAATGCATGAGTATTACGCTCCAACTCAACCAAACAGCCAACAGTACACGTGTCAAAATAATAACAAGGGGGATTCAAACTTTCTCCAATGTCCAACTGCAACTCTGTGTTCAAGCAACAGCAATAAGGGTAGTGAGGTGATGGCCACCATGGAAATCCTCTGTTGACCAGAACATAAAGAAAAGCCCCTTTTGAACTGGTCAAAACACCCAAGAACATCTGGCTTTTGTCTGCGATTGGAATGGATCAGAATTAACTCATGACTCAAATGGCTCTGCAGTAGATACAGGTTTTTATTGGCTCTGGCTCCGATCAGCAGTGATGGAAATGAGACACCCAGGTAAATTATGATGACGATGAGGTGAGAGCTTCTTATTTTTCTGTGTATTTGTGATGTTGAACACGAGGCACCAGGGAAGAAAACAAAGATAACAAACTCCTCTATTGGCAATTGGAAAGGAGTCAATCACCTTTTTCAATGGGTTTTACCTGTGTTAACAACTCTGCATGGACCCGTTAATTTTGGGGTAAAAGAGGTCAAAGAGTTAACAAAATAAATGGGGACATAACAAGAGTTCAAAATAGTCCAAAGGTTCCCACAGGTGTAGATCTTAACATTCACCCCAATAACTGACACCAGTCTGACCTGCTGTCCACTGAGCAGCCGTTTGGGTTAAGGGCCCTGAGAGAACTGTATTTAGCTCAGTGTAAAAATAAAATGACAAAATACATGAAAAACAATGTATACATGTACCCCATGGCCTGAATAAACCCCTGAGAAAAGGTTGAGCAAAGTTAAATGAGTGATCACACCCTTGTAGGGAAAGCTGATATTTAGGTTTGAGAAACAAGAACTGTTTTGAAGGCTACTACATTAAAAAAGAATTTCAATGCAGACGTATATCAAGAAAAAGCGACATTGGTTCAACGTGAAGCAATTATTCTGCCAATCCACCTTCTATTTGTATTTGAGTAGTGCATTGAAGAGCATTTCTTTTTTAGCATGATAGCATTCGTATCTTTGGATCTGTTTACTCCTAACTGATTTTCCTAATTGACTCTTTAAACTCTCTGATAAGGACACTGTTGCAGTTCACACTTGTCTGAGGGTTCTTTGGGCAGCTCCCACCTCTGACTGAAGTAAGAATGATTGATGTCTGCATGTCTGATTAGAAATCTGTGGCCTTTCAAGGCCCCACTTACTACTTAAGTGGATTTTTCTTGAATGCTCTAGATAAACGATAACAAAATACCTAGTTTGATGATGTTGTGAAGCAATGTGGGATCATGGGAGTTTGTCTTCACCATCACTTGCGACTCAGGCGCAAATCCAGTTCAGGGATGAGGTAATGCTTGATTCGTGTTACTCGGATGAATGATCATGATCCATTACGATCAACCAATACAAATAATGGAAGGAGAAAACTGCTGACTGGCTTACTGGCTACCAGCAGGTTTTTTCTTCATCATACGTCTTTTGAAGATATAGCAGAGACGGACGAAGCCACGATTAAAGCTAAATGAAATGTCCCGTTAACTGAAATAAAATTGGGGATTTCTTTAAGTTTGAACGTTGTTGGAAACATTTTAGAAGTACACGTCATATATAATATAGGTCCAGCTGTTTTTAGATATGTTAATAAAGAATGGTATACACCTTTAATAAGTTTTAAGCAAGCAAGTTTTCTATGTTAACAATGATATAGATGTATTTGTATTACAGAAGTGGTCACCTGCAGTGCTCAAAATCTCAATTACACATCTTTAGCAAAACTCTTCTACCTGCCTGTTAAATGCTGTTTAATTGCCCATTCTTCAAAGTGCTTAGCCCAGCTATAAGTACCTCTTGAGCCAGAGGTTCTTTCTCCTCTTACTTCAAACATGCCTTCATTTCAATAGACACATTCCACCATACCACTAAATTGTGGAGGCTTCAGCACAAAGTTCATCTTTGAAAAGTTTCCACTGTGACTGCCCTTGCCAAGGTTAATAATGCCTCATGTTTTAAAAATGGAACCATAGATGTTCTCTTTATTTGTGGTTTCAGATACAAGCTCACCACTTAATGCAGAGGGCATTGTTGCTTACTGTGTTGTGGGAAAATGAGTAGGTCTCTGTGGCACTTCTCTGGCTCTGTTGCAGTTTGATCTTTCAAACAGAACTGTATGTGTTGTCGGAATGGCTTCTTCTTTTTTTAACGGCTTATTGTGGGTGCAGTGGAATGCATTGCTGTTAAACCTTCAAATCCTATACATTGTGGCTTTTAACAAAATTTTAAGGGTATCGCCCCAGAGAAACTGGGGCGGCATGGTGGAGCAGCGGATAGCACTGTTGCCTCACAGCCGGGTGTTTGTGTGGAGTTTTCATGTTCTTCCCATGTAACCCTATAACCCTGGCTTCCTCCCACAGTCCGAAGACATGCAGACTTGGGTTAGTGTAATTGGACCATTGATCTGTCTCTGTATGTGGGCCCTGTGTTACATTAGAAACCTGTCTGGGGTGTTGTCCAGCTGTCGCCTAATGTCTGCAGGGATTGGCTCTAGCTCACCTGCAACCCTCATAAAATAAGCAGTATAGACACTGAAGAAAAAATAAATCCACAAAAATAAAGTCACATTATGAGAATAAAGCGGTAATTGAGAAGAAACTGTTCAGTTCTGGATCCAAAATCCCTTTCTTGCATAATCTTAGTCCTGATACTTTGGAAACCTTTACAAATGTTTAACTTAAGAAGATGCTAAACATTATTCATTTTAAAGTAGGTGAAAGGTTGAGATCCTACTTTCTCCTCTAAAACAACAAGACTTCTTCTCATAAAAGTAAAACTTTTTCTTGAATTATTATGACTTTATTCTCAAATTTTTTTTAAATTATTTACATAATATTACAAATTTATTTTCGAAATCTCCAATACTCCGGGGTAGTCGGCGGATGGATGGATAATGGACTAAGAGAAACATTTCTTGAGCACTACATAGGAATTAACCAGGGTTCAACCAAGAACACCAGAGTATCTCCCTGTGTCTGCGCTGAAAGTTGTTTTCTGAACCAAAGTCGGTTATTGCAGAATTGTCCATAATGAACATTATCATAGGGGGATTAAACTGGTCCTTCTGTAGCTGTTGACTTTCTCAGATGTAGCTCTGGCTTTTGTGTTTGTCAGTGAAGAGCGAAGCTGGCAGCCGCACACCGACTGCCAAAGTCCCAACTCTGTTGTGACACTGTGGGGAATTGAGTTGTGCCAAAATGAGCGCTGCTAAAAATGAACACTGTTTCTCATTTAATGGGCTAGCATCATAAAAGACATGCAAAAATCATACTTTGCTTCTGTTTGTGCCGTGGCAATTAAATTGGCTGGAGGACGCCAAAGAAACAGGAGGGGAGAGGAGGAAGTGGGAGGAATCTGGAGAAATGAAACATTATAGCCATGGGGGACTTCCTGGACCCTTTTTGACCAAACGCATTGTGACCGTGTTGCTCTATGCACCACCGATAGCAGTGATACATGTCCCTTTGTTACCTGTTAAACCCGTTCGAACGTGTACAAATCCAGCCATAATCACAGACTTTGATATTTCTGCTATTCAATATGTAAATCTGCACAGGTATTTAAACAAGAAGCATGAAGCCTGTTGCTATGTCCTGTCTTCGTGCTGTTGCCTGCGTCTGACATGCGTGAATGATTCATTATAGTGTAATCCATAGCATATCCATAAACCGTCTTAAAAGCGTTTCTTGCCCAACCTACCATCTTAAAAAAACCCACACATGGCAGGTTACTTCATTCAGTGACTTTGATGAGATGACATCTCTCCATGAGAATGAATCACAGACATCAAAGCGTCATCCCAAGCTAATGCCTCTTCATTAATGTGGCTGTCTACTGTGGCATGACTGACACACACACACACACACACACACACACAAACGCGGACACACATGCACAAAGAGCGAGAGAGAGGAGTGTGAGGTGGAGAGAAAGATCATAAAGCATTACCTCTGAACATTTGCATTTCTGAGATCGGACATGAAGTGCTGCAAGAGAAACGTTTGCTACACAGCGGCCAAAGACATGAATGAGAAAAGAGGAGAGACGAAAAAATTTAAAAGTGAGAGAAAAATAACCGCAGCGTGACTGGAGTCGCAGCAACATGTTCTGTTGAAGCATGAAGTGCTTCACACTTCACTCTGACACACATTTGAGCAATTTTATTCATGCTCACATTCAAAATATCCTCCAGGATATAAACAAAGGCAGATACAAATTCAGTTTGCACCATGGGTATGCCGGGTCAAGTGCTGTTCAGATGATACAGTGCAGTTGCTGTGCGGAGCCAAGAGGCACAAATAATCTGTACAGACTCCTGACATTGATATAAAGAAACACTCGCTGTATTTGCTGTGCGCCCATTTATAATTGTTCTCTTTTCCCAACTGTGTATTTGGATTGTGGCGTTTCTTGTAATAAATAAAACAACGACAGACATTAATTTCGAATCCAAAGAGCCAACATTTGTAACACAGCTCTTTTTTTTCTTGTCTGCTATCAGCTGTGATTCAAGGTTTACTCCAGCAATTTACAACTGAACTTCCATTATGTTGAGGGAGCAACCAAAATCAGTTCAAAAGAGCTGTGGTATCCTGAATTGTATTTATTTTGGCTATAGGCAATATTTTTATGATAACAGTTTTACGACACCATGATAACAAGGCGATAAGGTGAGAGGAGCTGTCTCAGTGAACCAGTATACTGTTTTAAAAATCGATACGAACTCAAAAGTGTCTCAGCTAAAGCAAACAACTGTTTTCAAAAAGAAAGCTCTAAAAACTCACTCCTTGCATAGCAGCAAACAGCAGAAATATTTATCGACTTCCTCAGAGTGAATATTAGACTTACATTCATCAAGGGGGTCAGAATTCAAAATTAAAGCTGAAAGCTATGCTGAACACGACAGAGGTGCTGGTAGGATATTGAGTGATGCAGCTGTGTTGTTATTTCAGTCAGATGATTGTCACACAAGCACTAATTGCTGTGGCCAGTTTGTGGTGTCACAACTATGACTGAATATGATCATGTACATTTCTTAAATTTGAGCCTCTATATAAAGTTTAAAACATTTTGGATAGTGGGTATGTGAGTTACAACAACTTCCTTTTCACAGTGAAATATTGAAATTAAAATTGGTGTTCAACAAAAACAGTAGCTTTGTAATTTAGCATTTGTCTGCATCCTTCATCAAACCTAAATGAGACGGTCTGGTCATTTTAATGCATCACCAGCTTGTCCCTCTCTTATACCTGTCACTAGCAACAGAGCTAAGGACATACAAAGTTCTTTGGTTGATAAAAAACTTTGAATATACTTTTGTTCGCTGTTCTGTTGAGTACTTACATTTAATAATAAATAGTTTATATGTTTTTGCCTTGCTGTTTGCCACCATTATCCCTTTGAAAAACAGTTAAAGCGCAATGACTCATGGGAAATGTTGAGCCGGGATGCATAGGTCAACACCCAGGTCAGGGCTCAGGCCCCAGAAAATTGTAAAGCTGCTCTTTAGCTGCAAATAACTGCCAATAAGTTAACTAAATAAACAATCAAGTTTCTATGGCCCCCAAATGGTGATTTAAAATTTAAGTCAAGCTTGAAAAACCCTAAATCCTAAAATTCTCAAAAAGCATTGGCTATTTTACACCAACTCTCATTAAATCCTGTCTTTCTGTATAAAACCAAAGGAAAATGTGTGAATGTTCCACCCACTTCACGGTTCTTATCTGGCATCAGCGATGGTATTTGGATTAATACCATGGAGCAACTTACTTGTTTAAACTGGACAGATGAGACCGTGCTCACAATCTTCTATGGTGTGGATGAGCAAAACAGTATTGATTTCTCCACTGCAGGTGGATTAAAAAAACACGTATGCCTCGCCCAAGAGAGCAGTCTCTGGATGACTTCAGTGTAAATATGAAAACTACTATGTATGTGTGTGTGTGAGAGACAGAGAGACAGCTGAGACAGAGAGATAGATTGCTAGCTGGAAGTGTGGATGTGACATTTGGCTGTTTTCTGTCTGCAGTCTGACATTTCTGCAGTCAAACAAACAAGGTCCAATCTGTCAATAACAACGGAGCAGCATGTTTCTCTTGATTTCTCTTTAACTTTTCAAATTCTATTATTTCTTTCCTCGCTGTCTTTTATCGGCTGATCTTTTATGTTCTTCATTGCATTCACTTCTCTTTCCATTCAAACTACCTGTATATTTGTGGGTAGCATAATTACGTTCTCAACTTGTAAATGCAGCCCAGGGTTGACACATTATGTAAATCCACAGGAATTGTAAACCCTTTGACAAAATCTCAGTACACTGCATAATAGATTTGATTGACGTCTAAAATTGGCTTTACTCAGGAGGTATAGGACGTCATTATCTACAGTATACAGGTTCAATGGGTTTGGCAACAAAAATATAGTTCTATTAACAACATTTCTCCTTATTTTTATGTCATACAGTCTGCATAGTGAGCTAGTGGCAGAGCAGAGAAGTTTTAGTTGTCGCCCTGTATTTCCTGCCTCTCTAATGCTGTCTTATTACCGACTCCCCATCCCAGAGGAAAAGACCCCTTTCTACCTGTGATCTCCCAGAGCTGACACTATCGGCACAGTGTCTCTGCTGATGCCATGCAAAATGACAGCCCCAAGTCCTCTGTTCTGCTGCCAGATAACAGTGGAGGGGGGCCTGTAAAGCAGAAAATACCAAATCACATTCTGCTAATACCCTCAGTGGTGACAGCCTCCGTCTTAGTTCACTCGAAATGTGCTGCAGCAGAAATAACTTAGGGTTGTCCTAGTCTAGTGGCTGTGTAAGTCTGCTAGAAAAACTCTTTTGTTGTCTTTATTGAGACAAACAAAGAAAGCATGAACGCTGAAGATGCCAGAGGGTTGTGTAAGAGGTTACGGTCATATCAAAAGTAGCTTCTGCATGATTTATAATGGATGCTAACGGATGATGCTGGAAATCAGCATCCATGGGAGAGTAGCTCAAACATCCAGAATGAGCCTGAAGTGCCTACTTGTTGGAGGAATCTGCTTCAGTAGTTTGAGCATCTGATTAAGATGTCTTCCAAATGCCTCCCTGTGGTTGTATTCTGGGAACATATAACCAGGTGGAGAATCTTTTAGGTGATTCAAAACATGCTGGAGTAATAACAAATCCTTTTTCACATGGGAAAAGGCGGGGGAGGTAAATGGCGAGAAGGATGGTTGGTATCCTTTGTGGCCATTGTAACTGGACTAAGAGGTGGTAAACAGATGGATGGGGAAGGGAGCACTATATCAATCATCTGCAATCTGTATCCGTGGGCTGATAATTTCCCATCAGCATGCTGAGCCAATCATGATAATCTTGTGTTCTTCCTGCCCAGACCTTGTCATCAAGGGTGACCCACACAGCAGCCCGCTGGCGGTGGCGAGGTGCCAGCAGTGGTGGGATGACTTCCAGAAATCTCAGGTGGTGTGCTGCGCTCTGATGACAGTGAAGCCATGTGGTGGCAGCTTAACCAAGCACTGCCCCTCTGCCCTTGTGAGAGTCCCACCAGGTTTGTTCTCCAATCTGATATTGCAATGCATGTTGGCTGAATAGTTCTTCCACTGCAGGACCTTTCAGAAAAGAAGGATGAAACACTGTCTAACACTGATAGGTAATGGCTTGACCATTTCCAAACGAACCCTCACATCTCTGGCTCGCTCATCATGAGAGTAGATGTGTGAAAATACATGCTACGCTCAGTCCAAACATAGGATTGCCGGCTGTCTTTCAAAGCTTACATTTTGGCAGGCAAAGACCATCCCCATTGGCATCAACAGGCTAGATCAGTGGAAGAAGAGCAAGACATATGTGCAGCATTGACTAGACTCGCCTTTGTTGGCCTACTATCCTCCCACATTTTGCTTTGCAGGAAGGACGGGTGGGGAGTGGAAATTGTTTTTCCTGACAGTCTGGTGTTATGCTCAGGTCTTTTTCCAGGTTCATGTTTAGGACTCAGAAGAGACAAGTGCGTGTGAGTATTATTCGATCTACACGTACTGGCCTTGCTGTCTTTCACTTTCTGCTTAGTAGTTGGACTGGTTTAATGTGGCAGGAGTTGCATCCTGACACCAGACATCCAGTGCATGTAACCTTCAGACTGCTGTAGCCTCCTAATAGCTTCGGTTGAAGCTCTGAATTCGTTTATGTGTGGAATGAGGGCCGGTGATTTTGTTTCCCCATTTCTTACAGTGAGAAGATGCCAGAAACAGATTGCTACAAGGCCAGTATCGACAGGAGGAATGATTACAGTGTCCAGCCAGCTACTCTGTGTACTGTAGATACCATGTGAGTATCTGTGTCAGAGTCTGATGCAGTTAGTAAGATTTGCAGCCCCGGATTCTGAATGAAAAGCTGAGTGAAACAGAACAAAAGCTACATAATCCATCTGTCCATCTGTGATAATGAGCAAACATCCATATGATAACAACAGCTCTGATTGCAGACACAGCCAGCTACCAGCATGACTCTAAAGATGATTAGGCAACGAAGTCCAAGTTAAATATCCCAACATCTATACTGGTTGCCATGCCACTTAATCAGTTTCCCCCCGAGAGGATGTATACTCCTGACATAGGTAAAACATTGATTGTGTAAAGAGATGGAGGACATGACTGGTTAGTGGGACGACGTGGAAACGCATCAACTGTCCTGAGAACGTCCTGACTTTTCCAAAAACAAATGTCATGACCTGACTCAAAGGCAGAAGGAAATAGGGACCACACATGACACTAAATTAAAACATAAATGTTTTCAATTAAACAAAATTATTTGAGTTTCTACAAGGAGTTTTTAACTGGTTATGATCTCATTTTCAATATTGCTGCCTCTTAATGACCTATAACAGCAAATGAGACGACCAGGGAGGGAACTTGCGAGGTCAGCTGAAAACGATGTGCGTCCGTCAGAGCAGAGCGAACGACGGACTGAGCTGGGGAACAGCTGCAGATCTTGTTTCCAAACGCTGCCGCCCAGACCTAAAGATTCTCATGGTAAGGTGCAGACTGTTACTTTCTTACCGCAGTATACATTCCCCCACAAGCAAAGGCTCAGGTAGTGCTTGAAATGCTGCATGACGTCATCAACAAACAGCTGATCCAGACAGCTTCATCATCGTAGCAGGTGGCTTCAATCATGTTGGCTTCCCAACCAGAGAAAATAAAGATAAGAATCCGACAGCAACAACAACATAAATTACCTCATAGCAACGAAAATGAAAAATTCCTTGAAGGAGCTTTAAGGGATATTTACTTAATTGGTAATGTTTGTACTGTGATGGATAAATATGTTTGGATGTAACTAAACAAAAAAACAACGAACTAAAACTAAGTCAGTCAGCATGTGTTCTGCATTTGTTTTCCAAAAAGTTGTTTTGCATATAAATTATTCACGTCACTGCTGATTTGCATATAGTTTTTTCAGTGTATTACACATATTAATATCAGAGTTTCTTCTGTTTATATCACATTAATATGCTTTTCGTGGACTTTCCCTTTAATCACTATTTTATTGGTGACAAACCATTGAATATGTATGAAAAGCTGAAAAGGATGACTCACCGACAATAGACAGTCCCTCAACTGAGTGTGTGCAATGTGGATGTCAAAAAACACAAAGAGATGAAAAGGAGGGGAAAAAACTGCACGTCAAAACCAAGCACACGAGCAAACAAACAAACAAACAAATGCACGCACAGACACAAATAACACCGCAAATGCTGTCATCTTCACACAAAGAGCCATTCTGCAGGCTGTTTGGTATTTCTGGTACAAGCCTCTCAAGACATTAATGAGTAAAATGTTAGCTCATGTTGGGTGGATGGATTTTCACCCTAGGCATATTCTGCTAGAGAGGTTTCACACAGAGACATTGTTTTATGATGCACACATATCAAAGGCATATGCGCACACACACAAACACACGGAGAAATAAACACAGATTTAGGGGACACTTCACATCGTTGGAAGTCGCGTACTTGCAGGCATGGGACCGCTGCTCTGTATTCAGCGGACGCCTATGGTTTGGATATAACTTATTTCCGAGCGCAAAAGCCTGCCGCCCCACTGCGTCTCCTATCGGCTTACTTTTGCTTTTGTTTTTCTGCTGCTCCAATATTGCCTTCCCCTGGCGCGCCCGCTCGCTCGCTCGAGAGCAATCTGCCTGAATTTACTGCAGCTGTAATGCCATTTTCCCCAGGAAAGGTGACCTCCACCCCAGGTGTGGTGAATCTGTCAGAGCTCCCACTCTCCCACCTCTATTCCTGCTGCTAATGACGGCGGCGCTTTGTTGTGCGTCTTCGTGCTCATTGATGGCTCTCTGCTAGTAAAAGGATATTTCAAGCTGAAGGGAAAAATAAAAAGCTGGATATTTGCGGTCGGTTATATGTGTGTGCACGTGCTTGACATGGTATTTATTGCACCTTTACAAAACCGAGTAAACACACATCCCACTTCTTTTCTCACACTTAGCTCCTCCATACAAAGAAGGTGTTAATGTGCTAAAGAGGTGAAAGGCAGATTGCATGTAGTGTGCTCCTCTGGATAATGTGAACATTTTTAAAAAGAGAGCATAAAAACCCAAAATACATATTGCATTATAGATGAAACAGTATGGAAATGGGACAAAGCTGGGAGATAAAAGCATCTGGGAATGTGAAACACATTTAAAAACCATCATTGTGATGAGATATACCAGCTGAGTGAAAGTATATACAAACCCACATTAGAGTGTGAAATACACTTCATTTTTTAACACGTCTCCTCAGCTAGAGGAAGACCCATATTTTAAGTAGTTGGAGCAGCAGGGATGACATCCCCACTCTGTCTGTTGCTAAATTAAACAAGAGAGCGAGACCAAGATTATGAACATAAGCTTGGACGAGATGTGATGTGATTCTCGGGATGAGAGACTTGTCTGACCGCTTTCCCCTGCTGCAGAACAAGATGTTTTCCGCGGTGAGTTGAGCACAAGGCAATCTCTACATTCGGATAATCACAAATAAAAGAAGCATGCTTTGATAGGAGCGGAAGAATACGCTATCTGTGGTACGAGGAAACTGGTTGAATGTGTTTTTCCAGTTTCATACCGCAGAACTACAGTATTCTCACTAGTGGCTTCAGAAGTGGTTAGAACTGGAGCTCCAAGGTAGATTTTTCTTTTCCAATCCAGGCACATATTTGCATATACACACACACACACATCTCTTAGACATAATTTACATCTAAAGGCACCAGGTCTGCATTAACATTGTGAATTAAAGATGAGAATACAGAACAGTTACTCCAACGGACAACCAGAAATGTGCTGACTAAGATGCCGAACACACATGGTAATACTCATAACTTGGTGCCCCGGAGATCTCTAATGACCCTTGGTTATCATAGATCTGATGTGAAAATGGCTGTAGGGCCATGCAGTGTAAAATGGTGCTTTCCATTAATACCACAGGAGCTGTAAAGCTGTCACTGCCACTCCATGCTCGTCCCACATAAAGCTGATTTGTGATGCCTCCAATCCGCCAGCCCTCAGTCTCCCTAATGATGGCGAGATCCATCACACTCATTTAATCAGAGCTGAAAGGAAAGCAGAGAAGATGGATGAGGCCATTGTGTGCCTCAATAGGCACTTTATAAAGTGGCTCTCGTACCCCCGTCCTACACCGCTCAAAATCTAGATGATAATACAATTACTAATTTAGTGGAGTTGAAGTTGTGTATTTTTTTTTTTTAAATCACCCTCTTGGAATGTTGACGCTAATGAGAGTGTAGCACAAGCAGCGTACGCTCCTCAATTGATGGTTCCATTTGATAGAGTGTCCGTTCTTCCAAGAGCAACTAAGACCGCAGAGAAGACAACAAGCGAAAACAGAGAGAAAGAGGATGTGACTGATGAAATAGAAATCGTACGTTGACAACATGCTCCTCCAAAATGAAGCAAATGATTATAACAGCAACAACTCATGAGTTTGATTTGTCTGGGCAGCATTGTTTGTCCATACAGAGCTTTGCAAAGGAAATTCATGAGTGCTTCCTGATTTGCCACAGTTGTATAGGTTTTCTTATGTAGGACTATTAGTATCCCTTGCCTGCACACGTGAGACCTGCTGCTTAGACACTGCAGGATGGTCAGGTGAGTGGTGGTGCCCTCCTTCCTCAGTGTTTCGCTGATCGGCCCACGACATGTACAGAGGATTCAGAAGTGAATCCTGGCGACCATCTCGGGTTGCACTCCCATCTCTCAGAGTAGCCTTGATGTTGATGTAGCTACAAACCCTTTGCAGCAATATTACGCCACTTCTGTCCTGAGGTGACATTACTCACATGGCCACAACTTTAAAATGTTCCAAATCTAAAGTTTTGGAACAAAAGACTAATTTGAAGAGGACAGTTTTGATAAAAAAAGCAAACCAAGAGAAGAGGAACAACTCATTCAAACCAAACCAAATCCCGATCACTTGTAATCAATAACAGATGCTGCATAATGTATATGCAGTCGCTTCTTTATGCAAATTTATCACCAAAAAAGTCTCTACAATCAACATCTGTGTTCTTTCTCTGCACAATGTACGATAGTGGCATACGCTGCTGGTGCACAGGGCAGCTGAGTGGACAGCCCGAGGTGGTGAACTTGTGCACCCAGAGGACCTGGGAGTTCACTGTGCAGTCAGCTGTGCAACAATGACGAGGTTATAGTGGAGAGCGTGGGAGTAGTGTAAAGTATGGGAAGTATGGAAATAGGCCTGTAATTCTCCATCTGTAGGAAAGTGTGCTCATGACCTAACATGAATAATCTGTCATGGGACCTGTCCCTGCACTCAGACACTCCGCAGTAGACAGAAAGGAAAGGAGGAGGAGGAATAAAAAGAAAGTCAACCCCCACAAAAAAACAAAACAATAACAGACGAGTGGGTGAAATAAAATCTAAAATTAATGGGAACGCGGCACAAGGTTATTTGCCTCTTTCAGTGCTCTATCAAAGAGTAAGTCATAAGAAAAATAAATGACAGATTCCTTTCTTCTCATTCATTTCTGCACAACAAGTATTTTGGCCATATGACGAAAAGAAATAGGGAGATTTTAAGATTAATATCAAAATATTACAGGATAATGTCATAATTTAATGAGAACATTCATATATAATGTAAATAATGATATTACGAAAATAAATACAAATTGAATGTGAAAAAAGACAATAGTATTACAAAAATAAAGTTGTAAGATTTTAAGGTCTTTACCTTCTGTGTAAAGTGCCTTGAGATAATGTATATTATGATTTGCGCTATACAAATAAAATTTAATTGAATGACAAAATATTACAAGAATGTATATAATCATAACTGAGAAGAACATTTTGAGAATACATTTTTTAGATTTTGAGAATAAAGTTGGAAATTCACCCGAAAATTGTCCTATTACAAGATCAAAGTTGTGATATTAGGAAAATAAAGTTGTATCTTTATAAGACAAAAAGTCAAATAAAATGTTTTCGTAATTTTTTCCTATTATATGAATGTTTTCTTGCAATATTATGACTTTATTCTCATTATTTTTTTCCCCTTCCCAAGTTGCCTGTATTTATAGAGGCTTTGCTGTGATTGGTCATCACCTGTACAATTCCCCTCCATCAATGACTGTTGTGCTGTGCATTACATTGCAATTCAGCAGAAAGTTGACAATGTTATCCTTTTGCTTAAAGCTATGGAACTATATCCTGCCTGTGCACAGCAAGCCACTATACCATCTGTATTACTTTGTGTGTGTATGTATAGCTGGGTGGGTGGTGGGGTGATATATCTGGAAAACAAATGGCTGGACAGCGGGTGGGGGTGGACAGTGGGTATATGGGCGTTGGAAGTGTGCGAGCAGCCAAACAAATAGCTGACTCTGTCTTCCTACAGGCAAAATGAGGTTACGTCTTCAGTGAAGCCGCCCCAATAAACTCAGGAATGAGGTTAGGGTCAAAGTAAGACAGGACTCACAGCTTATCACTTTATGTATGTGCAACTGTGTGTGTGTGTGTGTGTGTGTGTCTGTGTGTGTGTGTGTGTGTGTGTGTGTGTGTGAGAGAGCCTGCATAAGTGAGCGTGCAAACCTGATGTAAGGATAAGAAGGGAGAGAAAAAGGAAGAAGAGAGTGGAAAAAGAGGGGAAAACACACAAAGTGAGACACCTGCCTTCACTGTTTGAGATAGTTTAGCCCAGTGGGACAGCCCATGCCACCATATTACATTTTCTGCCTTATTGCCTCAGCCAAACTCTCTCGCCTCGGGTCACTTTCCCGTACATGGGGGACACACATTACTCCAATCTCCTCGAAACATCCCAGATATGTTGATCTTAGGCCGAGGCTTTAATATCAGCCGGCTCACCTCTCAAGATCCACCCCCCGAGTTAATTCAATTCAAACAGCGTTAACAGTGAACGTGTCAATAGGCTATATATTGAAAATATTAACTCCAGTAATGCATGCAGGTATATCCAATTTCAAGAGGCAGGGGGAGGATTCGTCTTAATAGGGAGCCGCATCAGCACTCGTTTAGTTAATAAATGATGAGGGGTGTGTTGGCGTCCTTCTGCCCTTTTTTATTCAGTGGTCTGGTGGATGAAGGCTATGCAAATTCTGAGGGAGGGAAACTGTAATCTGCAGCTGAGACGGATGAGATCTCAGTGGTTTAAAAAAAAAAAAGAAGAGAAGAAGACTGTAAAAAAAAAATCTATATGAATACAGAGAAAAAGCAACATTTCCTCTCAAAAATCTTTTTATCTCCATCTGTCCTTTTCTGCGTCTCTATCTGCCTAACCTTGAGTGATTAATGAAATCTGCAGACGCACACATGCATGCATACCCAAACACTGCACCCCCAACACAGATACCCTGTGTGCTGTCACTATTGTGGATGAAAAAAAAAGACAAATTGAGCTCCAGGTGTGGAAAATACATCTCACAGCACTGCATCCAAATCTTCAGAGAAATCATCCCTATGAGGAAACACAGCAAACTTAGGGGGTTGGGGAGTTTTCATACCATAAACTCCGTCGTGCTGCTAACCTCAGACACCACATTAGCATTTACTCAGCAGACATGGTTCAGAGGCAATGACACACATGAACTCCTGACATTCAGCAGCATGCTACGATCAGGGACGAGCGTTGAAGCTTTGAAACAAATGAGGACATTATGAACACATGCCTTATGGCTCATCCATCATATATATATATGTATATATATATATACATGACGTGGCTCGGCAGGTGTTGGTGTGCAAGAGTCTTAGTAATCCAAGTCATGCAAATTCATATATCAAGCATTTTTCTTCATGGAGCTGGTCCATGACTCAACTTGTTGGATTTGCGCCACCATGTCATTCTCAAAAGAGGAGTCCCCTGCACCACATATTATGTTTGAGGTGCATGTCCTGAAATATGTCCCTGAATAAACCCAAAAGTGGACAAGGAAGGGTTCACGTTGTAACCCATTATTCTTCTGCTGTTTGAATTTTCTTAAAACAGAGAACTAACTATGAAAATGGCTGCAAAAAACAGTAAAGAGCTGGCTGAACTCTGCGTGGCACGATATTCAGGGAAGCTGACAGAACAAAGGAAACATGCCAAAGAGCGAAAGATGTTTCTGTGGCAAATTAAACAGAGATAAGTGTTCTCTCAAAACAGAAAAATGTATTTGGCAGAAAACAGCGAAGTCATTCCCGGGCCATCCAGAGGGAAGAAAAACAAGATGAGTCTGCTCTGGAAGCTGGTCGGCTCTATCATTATCAGCCCAGGGACCTGGAGCAAGCCTCTCCCTTCATAAAGGGACAAATGACAATGTCACTGAAATCTGAATTCTTCAATGGTTTTTCCAAAAGGGAACGTCAGCTCTAATGACTTGAGATTCTTCATGTTTTAATGGGAAATGTATTAAATGGTGTAATTTAATTCTCTCTGCTACATTTAAAGTCTAGTGGTCTCAAACTTGGCACAGTGCAGAGAGTTATCCAAGCTCTGTGACACCGATCGAGTCCCATCAGTCTTATGGTAGTTATGTTGTCAGAAAGTGCAAGAAAATGACTCTGGATCATCAGCAAAAGCAATGATATCTTTTTAACATCCAGGGATTGTTCAAATGACCCTTGTCTCACATACTGAAATGTGGCGTTAGTTGTCTTAGAGGAGTATTTAGGAGAAAGGGATATGAAGACATTTCCATAAGATTTCCCTCAAAATAAGCATTTGAGTGGATGTAAAAGATTCAAATGTGTGTCTGAAATTCTCTTTCACTCCAACACAAGCCCCACACCAAGTCCATCCATCCGTAATCAATGTGTCTGATCCTTTAAGGGTTGCAGGGAGCCACAGATTGACTACCAAAGTTCTGGATGCATGTGAACTGCAAATTAATTACAATGTTCACATAATAGTTTGCAAAGTAATAATTGCATAAAGTTCAATCCAGAGTTGCTATTAAATCAAATTAGTTCAAGTGAGCTGGGCGTGTCAAATTCTGGGTGATGTAAGGGAAAGATGTAAAGATTTTGATTTCGAAATCTATGACAAAATTAACACATGCTTCATGTCTTTAAGTTCAAGAGCTGCATTTGTAAATATTGATGAAACCATTTTCTCAATTATGGCTGAAAGTGAAGCTGAAATCAATAACTCATCAAACATATTCAGCTCATAGAAAGGCTAGTAATCTTTTTTAGTGTCTTTTGCCCCCAAGCTGAAGAGGAGAATTATCACCAAAGGGCTGTGAACACAAGAAGCTATCAGTGACGGTTATGAGGTCAACACCAACAACAGAGGCAGAACAAATCCAAATTTCACGGAATCTAAACATTGTATCAGGAAGGAAAATCTTTTCTACAAAAGAATTCAACAGATGCAAAAAAACAAAAAAAAACATGGGGCTCTGTAAAAGTCAGACAGTCTGTCTTTGTCATTTATGAAAAGTGTAGAGTATTACAAAAAGGATATGTATATATATAAGTGTATGTAGCCTACTGTTTAGATTGTTCTAAATCCAGATGTGTGCAATACTTACAGGCTTTAGAACCAAGTGAAAAATTGATCTAATGCTAGTTAAAATGGAAAGGCCGATAAATGCCTTTGGGCCCAAGAAAACAAACCAACAAAAAGGATGGAAATTTCGATATCTTGTCAGCAGTAATTAGTGAGCTGACTGTTTGGATATTATTTATTAGTTGACCAAGGGATTGATTACATAGCACAATATATCCTCAAATTTGTTGTATGTCAGAATAACGGTGGGATGTGTTTGATTTGAAGGCACCATGTTAATGATTAATGAAAAATGCTGACAGAAGAAATAAGAATTGGAGTTAGTCCACAGAAATCAAATGAGATGCTGTGTGGGGACAGTGTGTTACAGTGCAATGCAATCTAATGGGTAAAATGTGTTATTGAGGATCAGAGCTGCATTTTGTCACGTGTGAGACAGGCGAGGATCCATATGCAGGAAGTGCAGCAAAAGAAAAATGTTTTAACGAAATGGTGAGCAAAGCTGAAACTACAGGAGCAAGAGAGAGACACTGGGTAGTGAAGGGAGGAGAGACCGTGTGACACAAGTCTGACACATGAGGGTGCAGGTGATCAAAGAAGCAGGAAACAAGAGGAAGTGACCAATGATGAGACACATGTGAAACAGGAAGCTATGGTCAAAAAGAAACAGGAAAATTAATTAATGTTTATTTTACACTTTTAGGTAAAAAACATGTTGAACGAACTATTTAAATGTAGAAACAAACTTGTTTTCCTCAGCCTGTGCTGTGATCCGCTGCTCTGCTCGGATTTACATTATTACGAAGGGTTGGGCTGTTCCCGCTGCCCTCTGTCCTCTCGTCGTTCTGCCAGGAGCGCAATGCATGATGGTATATTGCTCGATTAGTAACCATCGGTTGTACACTGCTTTTCACTTTGCATTGTGTGAAATAATGAGTGCACTACGTAAGGAATGAAAAAGTCTCGAAAACACTCAGACAGCCCTCCAAAATGTCAAACTCCCTTTATAATGGACTATATAGTGGTCAGTGGGAGATTTCTGACACAGCCATGATGAACATTAAACAGGAAATGACTTTGCATGAGAGAGCAACAAAAGTTAGGCACACAGGGAAGGGTGACAATTCAACTCAGAATCCAAAAACACAAATATACAAAACAAAGTCCAAAACATGGATCAAAAGTCCAGAGTTTCACAACCGGAACTGAATAATCTGGATTAAAAATGAACCCAGTGAACATAAACTCCACATTTTGACATTTGTGATTCTTTCCAGTCATGTCAGTTGGTCTTCGTGAATTAGAGCTTGTTATATGTGCTGTCACAGGTGGAACTTCAAACGTCAGGCCATGCACGCTGCTGTATTCACAATGGATAATCACTATGAACAAGCTTTGATGGGATAGGACCTTTTTTTCCAAACATTTGTCTCGACAGAGACAAATAACCTAAAAAGAGCCAGTGACACATGACTAAGACTATGGAGAATGTGCTCTTATTGGATCAAGGCTCCTTAAACAGTTTAAATCCATGTCTTGCTTTATAGTTACCAGCTTATATGAATTGGATTACAGCAACAATATGACAAGGTCACAGAACATTACACTGGGTATGGAGGCTTCCTATTCAAAAGGCAATGACTGATTTTATCCCCATCCAACCTTCTCTTTGTTTACACATTCTGGCACAGACTGTTACTGACAGTACAAAGAGCAGCCATAGCTCTGAATGGAGTAAATACCCTGTAATTACTTCAAGCACGGAGGTTGTTTGTCTTGTTGCTTGTTTGAACGTTTCACAAGTCAACAAAAAAATAGTTACACAACTTTACATACGTTCGCTGCAACTTATCAACTATTGGAGGATTATTCTATGCATGCAACGGCTGCAGGAGAGTAGTTTACTGCGTTAAGGTCTTGTGACAAAATGTCAGAGATGTTGCAGTCAGGTTTTCCATCAAACTTCTGGCCTTTACTAACTCACTTACACTTCATAACAAGCAATCCTGCAGATGTTGATGGGATTTTAAACGTAAATGCCAGCAGCTACTCCGAGGGCAAAGCTCATTTTCCCCGGATTTAGTTATTCCCTTAAAAATGTAGCATTTTAATATATCCTTCTTGGTATTTTGATATGGGTCCAGACGCAGATATAATAAAATATTTTGTATTATTAAAAAGAAAGGACAAGTTACACAGCCTCAGCGGAGCCATGTGCATTTTTGTAGGGTTGTTAAATAAATGTTCTACTTTATTCCCTTGTTATGGGATCTGTGGTATTATTAATTTGTAACATTTAAACCACGATAAAAAAAAATACATCTCTCCGCCTCTTCATCCCCTTATCAGCACCCTGGCTCCAGTGGCAGCTAACTAATAAAGGCAGCGGAGGCAGCCTGTTCCCAAGCCATGTGCTCCAAGCCTCTTCGAGGGGATCCTGAGGCGTTCACAGACCAGTTGGAATACATAATCCCTCCCGAGTCTTCTGGGCTTTCTCCCAGTCAGACGTGCCCGGAATACCTCTACAGGGAGGCTTCGGGGAGACAACTTAATCAGATGCCCCCACCACCCCGGCAGCCTCCGTTCAACATAAAGGAGCAACAGTTGCAAGAATAGGTTAGGAGCTTAGATATGGTATCAGAGAATCAGAGCTCCCCGAGCCCATCCCTGAGAAGAGAACTAATTTCGGCTGCTTGTATCTGCGGCTTCATCCTCTTGGTCACGACTCAAATCTGTCGACTAAAGGTGAGAGTTGGAGAGCAGATTGGCTGGTTAATCCCGAGCTTCACCTTCAGGCTCCAAGCGAGGCCTGAAGGTGAAGCCATGAACGGCAAAGTGCGCTGAACAGTCAGAGAGAAAATAAAAGAAGGAGTCAGAATTACTGAAGCAGATAAGTGAATTCTGTACAAAAAAAAAAAACTGAGGCAGAGTAAACATTTGCATTTGCACAAAGGAGATGGCATTGATGTCCAATTGCTACGAGCTGCAACACAGTTAAATGTTACTCATAATCAATTAAGCATGAGGCTAATCTGCTGTGCTAAATCTCAAATTCATTGTTCTACAAAGGACTGAACTTATAATCGCTGTGAGCCGTGAACCGCGATGAGCACAGAGACATTTTATATTTTACTGTGAACTAATTTGAGTTTTCAGAGGGTTTCCAATGTATTACATTTGAAAAGCTTGAAGTCATACTCTCAACAAAAGTCTCACAAAGAATAGAAGTGAACTTTTAAATCCGTCATTAGCTGTGGTAAATGTCAGCAAAGAGATTGTATTGTAGAAGAGACATAAGCTGCTCTCAGACATGCGTTGAATTCCAGATATTCTACTAAAATGATCCGGAGAGGTTGTATGTGAGAATGCAAATGTCCAAGTCTGTTAATGTGTATACTATGAGAATCCACAAATGAAATTATGAGAATTCACCACAAGCAAGTGGGCACATATAACATTTCTAACACGCAATGCAAAACCCTCAAGACGTGTCACCCCAAGTACTTATGAGGTCTAAAATCTCACTGTCCCTCTGTCGCAGCTGTCTTCATGTTTGTTTTCGCCGGGTGACTCCAGCCCGCCCCTCCTCCTCTGCAAAATTAATGAGGAATGTCGATATAGAGTGATTTAAAGGTCACATTGAATTCCGGTCACAATGGCTGTTCAGACTGAGGTCACATTTCAAACAGTGAGAACTGTATCTGATTTAGAAGCACATATGAAAGTGTCCCAATCTGATTTGAAAAGATCAGATTCCATCTAATTTGTGCTGTTCACACTGTCATTAAACAATCAGATCTGGGTCACATAGTGGAAAAAATTAATCCGATTTGGGCCACTTGCTGTGGCTTGCTGTGTAGTGAGAAGTGAAAGTGTCAGCTCTGCGAAATGCCGGCAACCTGTCCATGATGTAACCCGCCTCTCGCCAAATTCAGCTGGGATTTGCTGCAGCACCCCTTCAAGATAATCAGAATCAGAAATACTTTATTAATCTCCCTAGGGAAATTCAAATGTCACAGAGCTCCTGAGAAAGAGGTGAAAGAGCAAAAGCAGGTATAAACATAGATATATAAAAATCAATTAAGACTAAAATGAAATAAAAGATATACATACGAAGAAATAAAAACCGGGTATGTATAGATTGACAACGTAATAATGAATTGATTAACAGATGGATATTGTTGATGCATAATCAGAGAGTTTGAACAATTGAAATAAAAACTCTTCAGTTGGGTAAAAAGCAAACAGCACACCAGAAGGCGTGGAAACAAAGACAACACGTTTATTTTCACATCTGAGTTTAGCTGTATAGTTGCCTTTGGGATCCAGCAGGAAACAACAACTTGAAAATCACACCGCAAAATACAAATTGTCGCTGGAGTGGGACTTTTAGGTTTACAGCCATTGTGCCAGCCAGTGCTTCTATTTCTGCACGTGGTGTGAGTTTGTTTCCTGAATGTGTGAAAGAGGAAAAAAAAGAATGTGGATAAGAGGCAGACAAAGTGAAGGAGGAGCAGGGAGAGGAGCATTGTACACGGGATACCAAGAGGTTGGAGTGCATGGAGGTGGGGGTGCTCGTGAATCCAGTGAAATATAGAATTTTTCACTTAAAGCACACCAGAGATGCCACATGTCCCATATGGACGACGTGAGGAAAATATGTTGTTTTGGTTGCAAACCACTTGAGGATGAGTTAAGGGTTACAGGCTGTAAGTCTCCCTCTCCATCTGTACACATTCTCATTAATGCATAATACTAACTCTCCCACAGCTTAATCATCTCTCTCCTCCTGCAGGTATTTCTGCCTCCAGAGATGCAGACTCTGGATCTGTGACCTCCTGCCCAATACCCATTGCTACACTTATTGTTATCTGTATACATCTCCTCCACCTGCTCTTCCTCGCTCCTCTCTCTTTCTTAACTGGCTGTATATACAGATTGACGATGCATCTCCACTTCCTTCCACTAACATAGAAATTAAACCAAAATATCCAAGATTCAAACACTGCCCTCTTTTGCTGAAGGGGTCATTTGGAGCCAGAGTTTGCTCAGAGACAACTGGAGGATGGTTCCATATCAGTGACATCTCGTTGGTACACAAGTCAGTCTCAGCTGTCATGATGTTTCACCCCATTTTATGATATGAAATAAGTACATTTAGCACTTTACTCCACACATTACTCCATTTATTAAACCTGTACACGGGGGGGCGATCAAGATGCTTTGGCTTCACTTTTCAATCTAACTGAGGCAGATGGTCGTACACCAAGGGCCCACATCTACCTGATAAACAGGAGATAAGTGTTTGGGTAAATGTTGGGTTTCTGTAAATATTGTAAAGAGTCTCCACTCCAGCTCTTCATGAAAAGTGCCCTCACATATTTTCATTTCAGATTTTTTTTTTTACCTCTCTCACGGTTGGATTCGGAGTTAAATGACAATAAGTTGGCAATACCTGCTTTAATCCCCCACAAACACTTAACGGCGTATGTCAGTGAAAAACTGTCTAACTCCATGCCGACGTCCACTCATAATGTCGGGTGTGATCCTTTAACTGTCACCGTCAAAATATGGCAAGATGTACAACACGAAATGAACATCCTATAGTAAAAAACTCAAATTTATATATCATCAACAAGTGCAATAGATTTATATGCAGCACCAGGCACAATTTAGTGCATGACCATAATGGGCAGTGGCCTCGCTCCACTCATGCTCAACGGGTTAGTTGTTTGACCACAAAATCCGAGCGGCTCTCTCCACTCAAACGCACACTGCCATGATTCGTTGGTGTGAGAATTTGCATGTTCTGTTGCAGAAGAATGTGAGATCTGTAAGTTGTGCGAGTCTCACACTTAGTGTGTAAGAGCTGGCAGCACTTGTAGGAGAAATGCAGGAGCTAATTATGATTGATGATGTGTTTTTTAACATGAGCAGATTAATTGGTTTGTTTTCTAGCGGAGTGTTGAGGGAAAACATCTGGCTGGATGTGTTAGTGCTGATATCTGAGAGTTAGGGTGTTGTGCCAGAAAAGACTGTTCTGTTCAGATCAAGTTAACTTAGCATTGTTTATTCCTAATGTGGTGTGACCATTAGTACTGGGTTTTTGGCAACAGGGATTTATTTTTACTCCATCTGCCGAAAGGAAACCTTTTAAGAAAGACTATGTTTGTATTTGAGTACAGTGACACATGCACATGTTCAGATTCTCTGTGTGAACACCTGAGACTTTGTGTGTTAGTGCCATAAAATAAAATGCTAAAGGACCAATTTCATTTGTGCGTCCAGATTTAAGTCTTTTTATTGAAGTTATTGAGACAAATGTCATAAATCAATTCATCAATTAATACACAATGAACCTTAGTATAGAAATAATCAGCTAAAATGTTACTTTGTCTCATTGTCTTTCAGGTACTTAAGGGAATGAATGTTAATCGGTGTGTTGTGATCGTTCGATAGCTGATGTCTAAACTTGTACAACAAAAATTGACACGTTAATTTAAGCAACTATTACATGTTACTAAACTCAAAGTAAACAAAAAGTAAAACCAAAGTAGATCCTTACCTGATGGTGGTGCAGGTGCTAAAACATAATTTCAGTCAGTCCATCTTACAGATGTTGAGATATCTCAGTGGATAATTGGTAATATTGAACTTGTCGCTGCAGTAAAATAAAAAGTCAGGGCATGAACAAAACACTTCTGCACACGGTGGAGGTACATTTCAGGATAATCCATCTGATAATCGTCACGACATTTCCCCACGTCATGGCAGCACAGATATAAAGGTCTGGGCGTCATAAGTGTTAGCAGGCTTCGTCTTCTGGGGACTGTGAATGTGCGTATCCAGTGTCTCGGTGATCCATCACGTTGTTGTTATTTCCTAAACCAAAATGGTTTAATAACTGACTGACATTGCCATTGTGTTTTTTTCTTCCATTCCAAGGGTTTGCATCCCCAAAGACTCCCAGTGATGCTCGTGTGGCGCTCATGACTCATATCCGTATATACCCTACGTCCTGTGCCGCTACAGTGCAAACACACACATTGGTTTGACTATGCAGGATTACTTCCTACCTTATATCACAAGGTGCAAGTGAGAACCCTTTGTGTAATTTCAATAAAAGCCTGTTAGCTGAAGCCTCACCTTTCTCCCGCCAACGTCCTTCCATCAAAGGCTCTCATGGGGTCTCCTTAGTTATTAGCCGCTGCTCCGTATTTGTGAGGTGTCATCTATAATAAGCAGGTTCCAGGTTGCCTCGGCCGGTGTCTGTCAGGCCGAATATTACATCCACAGCTCCAACAAGGCCCCACTGGGCCCGCACCATCAATTAGCTTTACACACAATAACGTCACATGCCAGGGGAACATGGCAACCCTCGCGTAGGAGCATCACACAGACCTACTTAACAGAAGAAGGGGAAAAGCATGATACCATTTTTGCACAGAGGGGTGTATATACTGGAGCATGGGTGGATGGGTTCATGGGACTTTTCTTTAGAATATACTGGAATACTGATTAAAAGAGAGATCCACCAGGGTGCAAGCCAGGATTGCATCCATTTCTAAAAAACACACAAAAACAAGAGGCTGTAAGAATGAAAGACAAAACAATGAAAATGATGATGCAACTTAATGCAATGGATTTCAAAACTTCTCTCTGATTGAGTCGATATCATGATATGTGTAAACTCTTACAAAGGTTCTTCCATGCAGGAAACATTTATAACATACATCTCCACTTCATCCTCCAGCACCGGATCCCCCCCAAGGCTGCATTCTTTCTCCTCTGCTCTTTTCCCTGTATGCTAGCAGCTGTACCTCCAGTCACCATTCTAAAACTATAATTTGTGAACACGTGCTTTTCTGATGAATATAACAACAATTAATCTGTAGGTGTTTTGTATGGGTTCTGTCTATTTCTGGTATATAAGCTGTGGCTGGCTCCTTAAGCAACATCTTCATAGCAGAAACCGCTTAGGAATTGATTTGATAAATGTGTTTTATGGAATCAATATTTTTCAATAGGTAGAAAGTCAATATATCAAAAAATACACAAGACAGCAAACTTAAAAGTAACTTGTAACTGCACCTGTCATCTAAATATTAAATAGAGTAAAGATCATCTAAATTTAATGGAGTGAAAGTGGCAGTAGTTTTGTTCCATTTGTGCCATTATCTGTGAGTGGTCTGAGTCACATTTAAAGACTTTCTAAGGGTATTTAAAAAGTCACAGTATTTCCATCTATTATTGTTTTAGGGACTTTCAGAACTCGTAGCTAAAGTAGACTGTGTCTAAGCCCCAACATTACAGTCAATCAAGCCCACTTTCAATTAATTACCAGAAAATATTCATCCGAGACGACACTTCTGAGAAGAAGGAGGCAGGAGTGATCACATGCAAGGACGTGAGGGTTACTGATCAACTGAAGAGGATGCTGGTTGGGGTGAAAGCTTCCTGTCGCTCAGTCAGCACCATGCAGTTCACCTGGGAGCTCATCAGGTCTGACGTAAAAAAAAAAAAATCATGCAGGAGTGTATAAACAGACTCCTGAACAATCAGGATGCAGATTCTCTGGATAAAGTCACAGCAAAGGAAGTGACAGACTCTTACTTTGGACTCATGGATGCTCTTTCCTAGCAGGAGAAGACGTCACGCAGGATTTCTCTTTTGCTGAGAAAAACTGTCCACCTGAGAAAGAGTGCATCCTCACGACCCACCCGCTGTTCCACTGTGATAGTCATAATAGAGCTGCAGCCAATCAGAGGACAGACTGCGCCCACTCTCACTCCTCTTGTGAAAATCTCAGTCATGGTGGAGGAGATGGAGACGCTGTCTGAAGCCATTATTGACAATAATCTTAACAATGGCATATTGGAAGACATCAGGAACCAGAACAAACTAGCTCCTCAGTGCTCCACGTCTTTGTCAAGTCTGTTGTGGACCGGACATTCAACTGCAGCAGTGACTCCAGCAGGACGTCGGGCCTGTTGCTGCGTGAAATGCCGACCACAGAGATCCTGGCGGCAGAGCAGGTGGTTAACGGGCTGGAGGATATTATTCAAACAGCTGTTTACATCGATGAAGAGGACATCTGGCTCTGCTTCTCTGAGGTGATCAGCCCCCCTCGCCTCTCGAGGTGTCTCCTCTGATGAACGCTTTGCTGACATCCAGAGTTTCGTGCCTCTCGTACTTCTCCCCCCCAAGCCATCAAGCCATCCTTCTCCTTTACCAAACTGCATCTCACCTGCTTTCAACTGAACCCGGCTTAACCTTATGCTGTTTCCAGAAACGCAGAGATCTCTTCGCCAGCAGCTCCTCTGTCACTCATCATGACTGAGCCTTATTTGAAACGAACGACTCTGCTGCTCAGTTTATCTCTCTGTGTCACCGCTGGGGTCAGTGTTTGGTTTTAGTGCTCGTCACTGTTGCTGCCAAAGCTGAATCCCTTTGAAAAGGCTCCCGATCGTGGTCACGTGTTTCATGTCTGCAGCGAGTGTTAGGGGCAGCCTGTCTCTGACTCTGTTGTCAGGGAGGGATCAGTTGGATGTTTAGCAACTGGGTCGAGACGGCTGGCATTTTCAGCAGCGGGGACATGGAATGTTCACACGTAAAACAGAGAAAGCGCTCACGGAGAAGAATCCCTCTCTGCTGAACAGTTATTTTATAACTTGGCCTTTTCGTGGTGGCTAATAATTATGGGACAAAGGTGCCATTTACAATGTTGTTAATATGAAATGTGAGGCTGAATGTCAGTTGTGAAGTTTGAAATCAAGTGTCTGTAGAGACAGATTTTATAATCATGTACAGCAGTTATGCATTTAAATAGTTCACTTAAGCAAAAGTACAAATAAATAGAGATAAGTGTACTCAAGTACAAGTGCAAAGTTTAGGATGAGTTCAGTTATCATTTAATATTCAAGTTCCAGAAACAATCAGTTCAATGGTTTGTTGGGCTGGACACAAAATCAAGGTTTTCAATCAGCTACCTACTAATTTTACAAACATCTGTATGTCTGTTTGTGGACTGCATAGATTTTCCACAAACAGTACCACATTAAGTTTAAGGTAAAAATGTGCTGTCAAATATACTTAGAGTATAAAGACTAAAAGTACTTGCTAAGTGTATCCTAATACAGCGATCTACTACATCATTATGGCGGTTGCCTCTTCCAAATCCGTTTCAGGTGTTTCTTCTTTATGGATGCTGTTGCAGGAGGCGGGGTCTGATGCTACCTGCTCTCTGTGATTGGATCACCTGGATCAATTCCCCCTTGATTACTTTTAGAAATATAAAAAAAACAATTTGATTTATGTGTTTTGGTCCTCTTATGAAAAGAGAGTTTTCATTCCCTCTGTATTTCTCTCTGTGCTTCACCCTTTGTTCCTCTCAGTGTTCCTCTCAGTTTCCTGTTTTATTTTGTAGTTTCTGCTCCTTGTGTGTTTTCCCCCTGGACTTCCTGCCCTCATCAGTTTCACCTGTTCATCCTGTGCCACCTGTCTCCAGTTGTCATTAGCTCAGTGAGTATTTAAGTCTTTGTGCTTGCCTTAGCCTTAGTCTTTGTCCGTTTGTTGTTGTACTATGTTGTTGCATGTGTTGTCTCACCACGCTGTCATTGTATCTCCTCCCTCCACTAAGTTCTCTAGTTTCTCCTTGTGTCTCCCCTGTTTTTGCTGAAGAACCTTTTTGAGTTTAATGTTGTTTTTGGATTTTGTCTGATGCCCTGCCTTAATCATTAACAGACACTTTGTGTTAAAACCTTTTGTTCTGCTTTTTTGGGTCCACCTGCTCCCTTACCTGCTCCCTCCAAATGTGATACATGCAACACAAAGGATTGTAAAAGCTTTGTGGAAGTAGAAAGTGCAGATATTTGCTGATAATTTAGTGAAAGTGAACTGGAAAAGAAATATGTTTGAATGAAGGACAAAAATATGAAAAGGGTACTAAAAGGTTCAGTGTATAGAATTTTGTGATATCTAGTGTTGAAGTTGTATGTTGCAGCTGAACACCTCTCACCTCACCCTCTCCTTCCAAACATGAAAAAGAAACCGTGGAAGCCTTCATTTCTCAAAAACTCAAAAAGGTGTTTAGTTTGTTCGGTCTGGACTAATGTAAAAAACATGGCAGCCTCTGTAGAGAGGGTCCCCTCGATGTAAATATAAAGTATTTAAATATAAAGGGCCTTTTCTGGGTTAAAGAAAACTACAATTCATAAAATTTTGATGAAACGAACTAATGAAAACATCATGAGGATTATTCTACATTAAATTTCTGCCAATAGTTCCCTTTCACCTAAATCTTACACACTGGACCTTTAAATACAGTAACTCAGTATGTATGTACTTTGTTACTTTCCACCACTGAATACAACCACCTCCACCCCTGTCTGGTTATAATACACCAGTAATTTTCATTCTTAATCAGCCTGAAAAAACAGGCAACTCTGTCGACCGCAATTAAAACTGAAGCACAACAGGGTCTAGACAATTAATTATGGGCATAGACTATGTTAAATGTTTTGCAGAGACTAATTTGAGGCCAATAGAGGCCTGTTCATCTTATTATAAACATAATGCATTCCAGGGTTCAGTGTCCACAGTACAACACCAGCCTTCAAATTCATCAAATTCAATATTACCATAAGTTTTCAGTTGTTTGAAGTTCCACTTCCCAGTGCTGCTTTAAATCAGCATGTCAAGACATGAAATATTGCCTGTCTGAAGAAAAATACAGGGGTCACGCTTTCATGATTCTGATTTCTACAAGAAAGACGTCTGTCAGTAAAGCAGAATAAAACTGCCAGGCTTCACTGTTGCCCTACTATTTCCACATCCACTCTCATTCTCCACTTTTGGATTATTATTCTAATCAAGGTGCTGACACGTCAAGCCCTTGCACCAGTCACAATAAAAGGTGCTGTAAAATGTGTGTGGTTTCTGTCTGACGGTTTTTTCAGTTTGATATGTCACCCCCGCTGAGCTTGAGAGGAAGAAAGGAGCTTTTTCTTTTGGGGGATTTTTTTTCCTAAGAACCAAATTCATTGAAGTTTTAGCACTGAAACGCTTCATGAGATAATAAGCTCAAAGGAACCCAACTGTGTCGTGATGAAACGACTCTGCCGCCGCTCTCGCTAACACCCCATTTACACATCGTGTTAAAATGCGCTTTGGGTGATCGGATTGCAATCAGATAGTGTCTAACCATATGAAAGTACAGGTGTGAATGCCTTCAATATAGAATAAGGATGGAATTGTGATAAAATTGGGCAAGCCCCCTCCTCTCTGGGACAATTATTTTTTGGGGCCACGGGCAAAAAATCATTGTAGATTTACAATTTAGATTTAAGATTTCAGATTTGAAATAAAATGTAAAAACCTGAGCTTGTGTTTTGGGAGCAAACCTCGCCCATACAGCCAGAAGGGTGTGTAGAAGGACAAGAGGAGCACTAAAGGTGTTGTTCGTGGATCGATGCACCGAGGAAAGAGAAAGAGAAGATTAGAAATCACTACATTTGCAGCAGCTGTGTTATCAGAGATGAAGTCACAGATAAAACCAGCGTCAGAGGACTGAAAGCAGCAGTGCACAGCTAACAGAGCAGGGCGGTGTAATGCATGCAGTCACTTACTGGATGAATGGGAGAAGTCATGCACTCATCCAGTGGAGGGTGATTATAAACATGTTGCACTTTACTCCAGACACAGATGCTGCAAGTCAGTCTAAGCTGGGGGTGCTGAGACAGAGTTGATCATGATGTCATATTCAGTGCAGCACAACATACATGATTTACTTGAGTGGCCAACAACATTTCATTCCAGTTTTCAAACTACAACAGATAACAAAGTTGGTTCAATCAAAGATTATCTTTTTAAAACATATCTAACCTACTATTACCTACATTTAAATCTGTGATCCCCTCTACATAAGACATGGGTTGTTTTGGACCTGCTAACAGGCTTCTCTATAAATCTTTTCTTGATTTAGAAAACTGTTTTGCTTCATAGTTCCATTCTCTTACTTTCTGGGAAGTGCTGGAACCCCTCCACTACTTCCTACTTCCAGTGTCTCTGACTCTGAAATTTAAATATATTATATATTATATGTATGTTACAGTTTTCTATCAAAGGCCAATAAGCTACAAAAAATAAATGCAGAAAAAAAACAGAAGATACGTTTGTGGCTAGCTTGAATCCGTGGTGGTTTGAATATATTCCCATAGTAATCAGGCTTCACAGCAGGTGAGAAACTTCTTAAACTGCTCCTGCAGCATAATCGACCTCTCTGCCTCACATCTGTCTGCCCAGTGGGTCCTGCTTTTTATCCAAATATGGCAAAGTACTTTGATTTATATTTGTAGCTTGCATGTCAGGGGTTGCCCACAGCTGATGGCCGCTTGCAGCTATGGTTGCCTAAATTTTTTGACAGCAACGAGGCGAAAGTGGTTGCATTTAAAAAGAGGAGAAGAAAGAAGCAAAGGGTCAATTATTCAGTTAAAAATGAAAGATATGACCAACACACACTGAAAAACATCAAGGCTTTACTTTGAATGAAACTGCATCTACTTGAATACGACTGCTGTCATCTATTTGAATCACACACTGATGCATGTTGAAATGGGTAATTTCATGCACAGAGGAGAGCGTGATTAAATCATCTAATTGAATTTAAGGGATAGTTCACCCAAAAATGATTGAAGAATTCCCTCATTATCTACTCACCGCTATGCCGATGGATGGGTGGGTGAACTGTTTGAGTCCACAAAACACTTTTGGAGTTTAAGGGGTAAACAGTGTTGCACCGAAATCCAAAACTATTGTAGTAACTGGTCACTTCTTTTTTTAAACGTTAAAAAAAACAAAACATAAAATGCCTACATGCTGTTCCTGTGGTGTCATCCAAGTGTCCATAAACCTCAAAATTCAAATTAGACTCAAATGGCGTCATTTACACCATGTTTTTAGCCATGTCTGCTGTTATCCTCAGCCCGGAGCCTCGTTCATGTTCACAAGCACACAAACCGCACACTCCTGCCTCTATGCTATGTAGATAATGAGTGAATTTTCATTTTTGGGTGAACCATCCCTTTAAAGTCACATTAAAGAACACACAACAAATGTATTGAGATTGTTGTGCAAAATTATTCTCTGGCTCAGTCTGCAGGGGACCACGTTTAAGGTCCACACATAACGAACACACAGGAATGTAACGCACTTCATAAGCTATTAATTGCTTTGACAGAAAATCAGCATGATCCCTTTCATAAGGTTTTCAGAGAGTGCAAAGGCAGTCATTGAGTGGTCATTATTCATTGTGTTGGCAATCCAGTTACTGATCACACATGAAGAAAACACAGGGAGCTTGCACACTGCGTTCAAAGTGTGGTGCAGTAAAGCTGCCTAATTGCACCACGCTGTGTGAAAACTAAGAGAACATTAGTTCAGCAGACAGCGGAACAGCGATCACGTTTCCACTTCCAAAAGCCTTAAAACAGGCGTAACAAAACAACCTTTCCACTCCGCCAGAAAATCTGCATAGACCCACTGCAGAGTGCGTGGACAAGTACACAGTGAGTCTCTTCAAGTTTAATTTTCATAAATAACAATGTGTGCGTGCGCTCCCAGAATGCTTTTCTTTCACATGGCCCCCCCATACGGCGCCAAGTCAAATAAATGAAGGAATGATGTGATGAGAAGTGAAAACAAGAATTACACAACAATATGTAAGCTGCAATAAAACAACACAAAACACCACGACATTAATGGCCAATTTTAGGCAAATTTCTAAGGGCAGCGATTAAGGCTGATGCACGAATGATGACAAGCGTGGCAGAGTGGCCTGGACGTACTGCGGCAACCGAAACCAAAGCTTGTGATTTGTTTGCTCTTCACTATTTTGCCGCATGAGCACAGCAAATTTGATTTGGTTTGGAGGAAGCTGCCAGCCTTACTGTCTGAGGGATTTTTTTTTCTTTTGGTCTGTGCACGGCCTGAGGCACACACTGCTGTCCCACAGTCTTATTGTTAACTTCTGATGACCCGACAACTTAAAGCATTTTCATACAATTGCTATTGTGCACTTGGCCTCTATTTTGAAGCCAACCCCGTGTATACACACGAGGGAAATACAAAGATTATTTTTTTCAATGTCAGGATCATTGGTTTTGTGGTGAATCAACTAAAGTCTAGTAATTATTATCGCCGCCTCTGAGGTTGTGTTTTCATTGGCATCTGTTTGTTTGTCGACAGGATTACACAAAATCTACTCCATGGATTACCACAAAACCAGGTGGAAGGATGTGGTGTGGGTCAGGGAAGAAGCCGGATCTGCATCAGGTCGTTCTTTTACATTTTGGTAAATTTTTCAGTGAATAATTCATTGATCTTGATGAAAGAAATCAGACACATTAAGGGGACTGATATTGAGTTTGTTCCATTTGGTGCAGAATATGCTTTCATCTGCATTTATTTGTTAGTTCCCAGGATTACAAAACTGGAGAAGACTGTGGTATGGGTCAGGTATAAACCTTAAAGTTTGGTGCAGATCTGGATCAGGGCTCAGATCCAGGATTTGCTTTTGCCACCTTCTTTAACATTGCACAATTTTATTTTATTTTTTTTCGACATCTTCACATATTTCTTAGGGAATAATTCATGGATTTACAGTGACATTTAGGGAACTTGTATCAATGAATGTGTGTGATTTGGTGCAGCTTGACTGAATTGGACTGTCGGGCCTTGGCGGAGGAATGAGCTCTACTGAGTGACATTCTAGTTATACACTGTGACTAAGCACAACACAAAGCACCATGTATTTAACTCAGTCAGAAACCCACCAGTCATGAGATAAAACATTTTACAGCCACAAACAGCAGCACAGATCCAATTGACATTCATGTCTCTGCAGTAAGCTGCCTTCCCAGCATGCATGCTGAAGACACATGCAGTCACGCTGTATTGCGAATCCACCCATGGGTGTTCACAGAGAGAGACCAGGGCAACAACAGAACAATGGTATTGGTGTCAGAGCCAATATGTAGTACTATACATGCAGACTATATCAGATAAGGTTTTACCTTGCACTAGAATGGAGGCAGCAGTTTAAATAGCAACTATCAGTGTGCAGCAAGTGAATCCAAATAGACTGCTTTGTTATGACAATGGATAGAAACCAGTGTGTCGAGCAATTAGCTGACAGATTAGCAAAGCATGATGTTTGCACTCTGCCTGAACTAATACAAAGCTCCTTTCTCCGTCAGGTGTTCATGTGTTTAGTTGGGTTTCATGGCTCTGCAGTAATCTGTATGCTAACTCTGCTGGCATGCTGGAAAGAGAAGCAGGGAGGGAATGTTAATATTCTAAAATAAATTCAGAACGCAGGTACGGGGAGTTGTTGCTATCTCACATCGAAAAAATTACTCCAGAAGAGGCACATGTGGCCTATTTTCTACCAACTGAACCATATCTTTGACACAGTCTTTCCCTCCTCTCTTGCCTTTATCTTTAGGCTGCATGCCTATACTATAGTACCTTAAATCACAGCCACTTATTATCTGACACACAGTTAAAGTTTATGGGGAAAAGGAATAGCACAGTTAAGACTGTTTAGATGAATCTTTGAGCAAGATTAAAGATGTGACTGGCCATCACCAAGTAAATTAACCCACCACTTTAATAATTAGTTCATGAAGTATCATATCATTTAATGATTTTATTATTTATCTTTATATGTTATACTATTATTTATCTTATTCTATTTTTGAATGTTGACTATATATATTTTATCATCTTGACTTTTCTATTATTGATTCCTGTTGATTGTTCTGTTATAACTGAAACAAACTGCTACCAGAACATCGAACACAGTTCCAAGGTCACCTTTTGTCCAAGAGGGGGCACAGGGGCAGAGAGGGTGTTCCTCTACAAGTGGTCGGTTGGAACAAGCCCAACCTGAGAAATGTTGGCAGATGCAGGTCAGCGCCTTATAGTCCCATCACCACCCCAAGACCAGACCTGGCACTCTCGTCCAACACCCAGCATGTCAGTGGACATGCCCTGCGTCAAACCGTGAAGAAACATGAGGGACTTTAGAGCACTGAAGCCAATGACAATGGATCAGGAGCAAAGACCCCAACTAGACCCCAAGATATTAGGGACACACACCCAGGTCTGATGAGCCTGTGGTGGATCTGCCTTGGCAGAGGGTGTCTTGTGGTTAAATGGCCGAAACACCCAAAGATACAAAGCTACACAACTGATGATACATCCTTTAACATCCACTGGTGGTTGGAAAGTTATCTTCAAAGTACTGCGGAAGACTTTCAAACGTAAAAGGGACATAGTTTCTTATTCATGTTTATACTGCGATGTTTTGTCGATCACCTCTCAAGAGTTTGAACGGTGCTCTGTAGATGAAGTTTGATTGACTGATCTATTTAGGTTCACAGGGAGGGACAGGAGACAGACATTGTCGCCTACACCTGGAGGACTAAACAGGATAATATAGTATATTGCACTATATCGTACTCTGATGTTGCATCATCCTTCCTGGACAATCATATTTAGAACAACTCTGCACGGTCAGTGGACTTAGTCGGGGTGGGACAGCCAGGGTTCTGTGTCAGGACCAGACTTGAATGCCTCGTACGTCTAGAGGCTCTGCAGAGACAAGAACTCAGTCTCCGACATAATTTGCTGCCGTTTGATGTGAAATGAATTGAGGAGCTTGATCACACAGTCGTTACCCCTCCTCGGCATCGCTTCTTTCAGCATGCACCCTTCCCCCCTGTCGGGGCCCACTCTCCTTCACGGCAATTAGCAGATGCACCATATTGGCCTTGGCTTTTTTTATTTGATTTGATCTGTGACACATTGCACTGGGTTGCAGGATTTCAAAAGCACCAGAGGATTGTGTGGGACTGATGTTCAACGTTAGGAATTATTTGGGTCACCGTGTTATGCAAGTGGTTCCAGATAGTCGCTGTCATGCTGCTTCTTATCGGTGTGTTCGGAGAACTCACTTCAGAGCGAGACTTTACCAGACAGACAGAGTGTATTTCATATGAAATAACATGAAACTGTTGATCCATTTGAGTTATGGGAGCCACAATATGTTACAACAGAGTAGGCTTAAGGATACAGAATCGAACAGCAATGCCAAAATATAAAACAGGCAATAACAGAAATAGAAAGCAATAAGGCAATAAAAAGAAGACAAATATATTATGTACACTCTAAAGTGTGAGGGAGAAATGAACTAAAACTTCTGCAGAGCAAACTATTGGATAAATATCAGTGCTGTGTTCACATTCAAATAATAATGTTCACTTTGAAGGATGATTCAAAAATTCTACAGATAATTGTTAACACATTAATATTTGTTCTGTTTTGTTTCCTCCCGCTCTCTGTGGTATAGTAGGTCAAATACTTATTTAAAAAATAATGTTGAGTATATTGAGTCTATAAAATGTTTATTTTGAAGGTCTACAGTTCCCAGGGCTGCAGTATTTGGGTGTAAATGCAGACGGCTTCTTTAACTGAAAGAATTGTTAGTGTAGTTAATGTCCATTCTTTTAGCATTTGATCAGTTATACTGCAGACATCTTTATCTGCAGCTAGAACCCCTGGTTGGGTGATTCAAATGTTTATCACCTAAATTATGTCCTATACAGCCATGGCCACCAGCTTGTAGTATAAGATTTGAAAAACAACAAAATTTCAATTTGCCCGCTGATTAGTATCTCTTTTCAAATGTTTTACCAATTTCTAGTAATGTAATGATGCTATATTATATTTTCTCAGTCGCAAGCAATACATAAGCAACCCTATTTCAGGGAATGATGTATGATTATGGGGGGCCACTGGTGGCTGTGGGGCCCTGAGCAGCCACTTGATTAGCTGATAGGAGAGACCGGCTCTGCCTCAGGCAAGAGGTTAAGGTTTCACGTGCGTTTCATAGTTGGCAGAATAACGCAAAAACTACCTGCAGAGGCCCGGGTTTGATCCCGACCTGCGTCCATTTATGCATGTCCTCCCCCACTCTCTCTCTCTCTCTGTCCCCCATTCACAGCTTACTCCCTGTCCTGTCCATTCAAGGCAATAAAACCCCCCCAAAAAAGATTATGAAAAACTACAGAGCTGGTTTCCATGGAATTTTGTGGAGGGGTGGGTCAAGGGGACCCAATGCATGTTGAAGGGGATTGGGAATAAACAAGCAGATCTTTAAGATGGCATGTTGGCGATCCCGTTTTCACTCTGTATGCTCGTCTAGTCTGTTTTTTTTGCATCAAGGACACTGTTGTATTTGACATTTTGCTGCTTCTTTTAGAATGCAATGTTTTTCATTCTTTAAGCACAATTCAATTTGCCTGTGTTGCATTGGGTTGACAGAAAAAGGTTTCAGAATATCAGCCAAACTATCAGTGGCCCCTAAAAAATCTTTACATTATGCATGGCCTTTTTATTACTTTATTCAGCTTGATGTTCCAAAATATTACAAGGGTTTGTTGTTTAAAGAAACCAAAATAGTCAGCTTTCTCAAATCAGTGGTTTAGGAGTGAAAACAGCTACAGTGCCATAAGAATGCATGGACGAACTGAGAGGGGGCTGGAAAAAACAAACACGTCAGCTGGTCCCCATTTATAAAATGTGAATGTTTATTAAATGTTGACGAGAACATTAAAACACATTATCAAGATTCAGCAAAAACAATCTATAGTACTTCACCAAAGATGAAAAGAAAAGGAAAACAGAGTTAGTTCTGCGCTGGGACGGAAATGGGAGGACTGAGGGCTGGGGAGGTGGGCCACGAGTGGAGGGTGTGGGGGGGAGGGGGCAAACAACGGGGCAATAAAGATGCTGGGGGTCTGCAGAGAGGCGAGGAGAAAATTTAGAGGGATGGAGTGAGCGGGAATTGGCAGCGGAGGCTAAGGCAATTAAGGAGGTACAGAGTAAGAAAGATAGAAGGTTTGGGGGGACCTCAGGGATCGATCAGGATGGTGCTGATGCACTGTAACGAGCGGGATAACTCGGAATCATTAGAGCCTCAGATTTCACTCTTTTATCATTTCTTCCGTCTGAGACTCAGCAAGCTGCAGAGGCCTTCCCTCCACGAGAACACAGAGAGGGGCATGGCAAATAAAACTCTACAGTTAAATTACGAGGAGCATTAACATGTACAATGATACAATGAGCACAACGTCGTGTCGAGGTGAAAGGATAAACACTTTGGGGGAGGGGGTTCTCTGGGGGGGGGGGGGCGCAGTTCAACACAGTACCAGAAGTTGGTGTATCCACTCTAATGGGTTCACAATCACAATAAGTAATAGTTCTTTATAATTTTCTCTCTGTTATCAACACAAATAGCAGGGGGAGGCAAGATGTACATAAGCATCACGTTACTTCAAAGTTCTGCAGAGAGACTCAGCCTCCCGCTCCCTCCTCTGGCTCATGCACAGGGGCATGTACAAACCGAAGCATGTGCATATATGTGTACACACAGAGACACTGTTGACGCACACGTGTGCACACACACACACACTTATGCTCTGTTCAGTGCAGAGACACACACACACACACACATTTGCATACGTTCCCACGCTCAGTCCGATTCCGTTTCCTTAAGAGGCTTCATACATTTTCCATCTCATCTTAAATCTTCTGACACGATGCCACCTCGACACTCTGTGCCATGACATCAGCAGGTGTCTGTCACATGTCTGTGCTTGGATGTCGAAGACTTTTGAGTCACACAGCCGAGGCGCTGCGGAGACAGCGACGGGAGATCGTTCTGAGCACCGGCGATGACAGAAAAAGTCACAGCTGTTCCAGTGTCTAGAGGTATTCGGCGCAACCCTGCTCATGTGCTACACATTTAATTCACCGTCAGCTGGGGTGACACCCTTCAGCACACAATTTCGAAAAACCCCGCTGTTTGCCACAGGACTCTCGGAAGCCAAGATGTCAGAGAGGTCGCAAAACATCCAGCGAGGCAGCTCTTTGTGCCAAGAGGTTCCAAATCCCCCACATATTGTGCCTCTGTAATATTTGTGCTGTAGATTTGAATGGGTATGTGCTTGAGGCGTATTCGCATTCCTCCATTTTCGCTCGTATTCAGAGCATCGCAGGTGCTGCTCCCACCTGTCGTTCAGCTGGAGGAAGGAAAAAAGTTCTGTAAATACATTTCTTTTCTTTATTTATTTACTCTTTTTTTCTTATAACCGGTGGATTTTGTTTAAGTCCATGTGCTTCAGTTCTCTTTGTGTTTTAGCATAGTAAGAAAACAGATTCACATGCTCTAAAAGTCATACACACTGTACAATAAAATCTACAGATATTTTTAAAGCTTTCAGTACATCCAAAAGAAAATCGATGAAGCTGCAAAAAAGTGGATTCACCGATTTAAAAAATAAATGAACGAGAGGGACGGAACATTTCTGGATTTCACTTTTCCGCCAAAGTGTGTTTTTTTTTCATAACATATTTTCTTTTACTGTCATTCTTTTTTTTTTTTGGTTTGCTTTAGGCAATTTTTGTTTTTGCAACACTAGAATTCCTACTCAACAGAAAGAAAAAATTGATTGAGAGCGACAGATCTTATTTTACAGCAACTTATTCTCTTTGCATGACGAGCCAAACTGTTCACACAAACAAATCCCATAATAATCCCCTGAAGGGGAGAAAAAAAAAGAACCAGGACAAACAACAGATTTGGGAATGAAAGCTTCAACGCAAAGTACCATTATGTCAACATGTCTGATGTGGGGGCAAAAATGTGACGACTTTTTTAATTAAACATTCAACCTGTGGTCCCGAGGTCTTGTTCTTACTGCTGCCAGTCTTACATGTACATACATTAGAGGCTTTGTTATTTTATGTTAACTGGTTCATGGAGAGAGTGAAGGTATGCCAGCCGTGCTTCATGTTTTCATGTTTAGTCTAAACATTGTAGTCATTCGAGACGCTCCACTGAACCCCTGACAGCAAACCAATAGTTGGGAAAACTCTCTGTCTATCTCCTTCATACACACACGCAAAGTGCTGGGTTACCATCTGTGAGTGCTGCATCACTTGGCCAGTCCTCAGCTGGCAGGCAGATCAGACAGTGCCCAATATGCTCCCTAATGGCTCAAGTCAGATGAACAAGATCCTCATTCCTCTTTTTCATCCGCATCTTCCACTTCCACCCTCCCCTTTGATTCACCCGGCCCTCCTTCTCTTCGACTAATTTAACCATCTTTAAATTGTGTCCTCGTTCTCTCTGCCTCTCATTATCCGAGACCCGGCTATTCCTCTTCGCCACCGCCACGCTGCTGGATAGATGTGACATGTCGCACTCTGCACTGTCCCCTCCTCGCTGCTGAAACACCACACTTCCTTCTCCTTCCCTTCTCGTCTTCCTGTTTTTTTTTTTTTTTATGTCATATTTGGAGGCAGCCCTCTTCACTCACAGATTGCAACGGGCAGCGAGACTGAACGACAGTCTAAGTGCCATGTCAGCACAGATGGGAGGTCAGAGTTACATGCCAGGAGGAATCACTGGTGTGTGATTCTGTGGGGGATGTTTGGACCACCATGTCAAACTGAGTAAAGCTTGGGCAGTGGACTGTGGGGCGCTCAGGGCTCTGGTCTAACATTTTTGTGAACGGAACGATCTAAAAATGAGAGCGTCACAAATACATTATTTTCTTTTAAAGAAAGGGAGCAGGGGGAAGGATTGAGGCAGCCAGCATGACTTGTATAGCTGAGTGATGGAGGAAGAAGAGCAGGAGGGTTGAGAGACATCAGGAGCAAAAAACAGCAACTAAACTTAAGGGGTATGTTTTAGTGACGAAACAATATCAAGACAAATATTCTGCCTGTAGCTGTCTGGTTTGTAATGTTTTCAAAAATGTATTCTTTTTCCTCTTTCTTCTCTTTTGTCAGTTTCATTTATTTTCAGCGTCGCGGGTGGGCCGTATCTTCATCTCAGAGAATTTGAGTGAGTACTGCCAGCCCGTCCAGGAGGACCATTCGATGCCGTCTGCGTAGGACGTGTGCTGGCCGCGCAGGTACTGGCCGTTAAGGTTGGAGGTGTGGCAGTTGCGGTACCACCAGGCACCGTGGTAGAAGGAGGCGCAGTTGTTCTCCGAGTGGTCGTTGTCCCTGTCTTTGGTGGTGAACTTCATCCCGTTGTGCTTCAGTAGAGAGTCACCTAGGGCGGGAACAAAGATGCACAACTAAATTTTAATATGTAAAAAGAAGGATATTAAAGTTTTTATCAGCTATTAAGACCAAAGGCGCTGGATAGAAACTTACTCAAGCACCTATGCTTAGTCCTAAACCATATTTAATCTAAAGGGTATTGAAAGGCTTATGTTGCACCTAGTCTTATAGTTATATACACGGTTATCTTGCGCCTGGTGTAAATGGGTGGAAGACTGCATTAGAAGATTGAAACGAGATGTCATGAAAAAAATCTGCTGAGGGATTTGACTTTTTAAGCATCTTTGCATCCTCTCACTTACCAATACACACTCTTGGATACCAGGAACCAGTAATTAAACATATCCACAAATTGATTAAGGTCACAATGGCATAGGTCTTTTCAATTTATCATTCCCATAAAGAGAGGGCGGAGGACGGAAGAAATAAAATAAAACTCTGCAGTTCTGCGGAGTATCGAGTCTCATTATCTAAAGCAGGAGGTCAGAAAGCCATGTAGCCAATTTATCAAAGGTTCTGCTGTGACCTTTTTATCTTCCGCTTTTTGATAATTCGCACCCCCACATCCCCATCCATGACTTCTTCAGAATGTGTGTCCGTCAGTGAGCGGACAGAAATCTAATAAGAGGACAGAAAACAAATATATAATCACGTGTGTCGACTTCATTCTTGCATCTTTTTACATATTTTCAGAAACAAATTATGCATATAAGCCAATGAGGGGGGCCGTCGTGCCTGCAACCTGTAATTGTGATTATGACAGTGATGTAAGACCACTGCAGGAATGCGGCTTACACGCAAGTTGCATCCCCTAAAGTGTCTTTAATCACAGTCTGCATGGCGAGACTGATCTGCACAATCAAATAGCCAAGCCAAAAAGATCACTTAATAAGGATTTGTCGCCGGCAAGTTCTCTACGTCGATAAGTGATTTACAAGCCGGGGCTCCGAGATGCTCACAGGTACAATGAAAGCTGCGGTGGACAGACACTGCGGTAAAGTTTTCAGCAAATGGATGTTGAGAGGGCTCATAATGTTCAATAAACTCCCCATACCTCCCCTCCGCTCTCCGTACTCTCCTTTAAAGTCGGCCTCACACTGTGACCAGAAGTGGATAGAAGGATAAAGCTGAGAGCAGAATGAGAGACGGCTCACCAGCTATCAGGTGCTGGCTAACAGCTTGTCAGGGCATCAAACAACCCTTAATTGCCCAGGATGTGGCCGGCCAGCGCCTTACCCTCTCTCTCTGTCCTACTCTGCTCTCCATTTGGCATTACCATGGCAACCAAACAGCAGGAAAGAATAATCTGACAGACGTGTCTGATATTCATGTTGTGTGCTGCTCGACATTAGAAGAGAAAAGAGATAGTGGGCGAAGAAAGGAGAAGAGGAAGAAAATGGAACGGCTCAAGGATTTAGAAAAGAGGAAACAATAAAAAGGGAAACACTTAAAGGCTCATTTGCAAGGCTCCGGATGTCAACATAGTGGCCGGGGGCTGGCAGCCTCCTCTGATGCCCATTAAGATCCAGCTGATCCCAGCCCAAATGAGCACCTGTCAGCTGATCGGAGAACGGCCACAGCAGAGTTCTACTAATAATAATAATACCGGGATCCGAGGGAGCTGAGGTGAGCATCCTGAGAGAGTTTGAGTGCCCTTAATTTGATTGCATCAAACGCAACAAGCGGATGAGTTCAAGGTCTGGCCAAAGACAAGGCTGGGAAGACTTTTTAGCAGAAACCGAGGCAAAAAAAAAAAGCTGAAAACACACACAACACATTTTCTCTTCCCCCTCTGGTTTCCGTTATTCCTTTTGTCTGCCTCCTCTCCTCTCACACCTGTCCCCTTCATTCCTCCATCCTAGCTACTTCCAGCTCTCCCTCCTTCCTCACCTTTACCATCGCCGCTCCATATCTCATATCTGTCCCCATTCTCTCTCACATCAGAGCTCCCCAAAGATCCTCTAAATTGCTTCCTCATTTACAACCGCATGTTTTTTTTGTTTACGCTGCAGGTCAAGCAGTGAAATTAATTGGCTGTAATTGAATCAAGGTGACAGGGAGCTGGCGTGGATCCGATGGTTTTGGGGGGCAGAGACGCAGACGCTAGTGGTCCCTCTGTCTCCGCGCTTTAACAAGTGAACACAGCTAGTGCACTGTAAAAATAACATTCTATCATTTTAGTGGGTGGCAGCATGTTGTGACTTGGGTGTTCACAATTGGGTTAAATGAAAAAAAGCAGACTAATAAGAGCAAAAATCAGCAAAAAATAAAAATCCTTGCAAGCAAAGCTGAACTAGTTCACTGAGTGTGCCCATACCGGCATTTCCAGAATAGTCTCCCACAGTCAATGGGTATCCGTCATCATCAGGGTCCACCGAGAAGAGGCCCACTCCAAAGGTGGCGTACTGGGCGTATGCGGTGCTATTTTCAAAGTCCTCCAAGTCGATACGCAGCTCATAGTTGCCCTGGATGGACAGGGCATGGATCTGCTTCAGGCCTGCAGGGAAAAACAAGACACAGACTAAAAACAATCCTTCGCAAAGTACTACAATTGTTCTCGGCAAACAATATAAAGCTATTTCAGAAGCCTCTCAGCACCGCACATTTTCTGGAAATAAGGCGTAATATGGTTTTTGTTCCATTTAGAGTCTCTCCTTGCGTGTGTAGGGTTTCTTGCCAAAACAAGATTAGAGTTTTGAAAAATGTGCCGAGTGTCTACAGTTCACACTGGACTTTGCAATGAAGATGGAGAGACCAGTTGAATGCTCTAAATATGTGAAATGAATAATGACATTAAAAAAAAAGTTTCTTTCACACAGACACATAGTTGGAACCAGGAATCTACAGTTTACTGTATAAATGTTTTTTATTAATCTCCCACTTCTATTAAAGTCCTGGGCCTAGTCTGTACAGGCAGATAAAACTGGATGACGCTTCTCCAGTCCACCCATTATCCAGAGATGAAGGCAGCCATCTTCCTCATTTGGAGGAACGAGTCTGCACAGTAGCGATCGGGGGATGCAGCCTTGGTAGCATGCCTGTTATATCTCATAACTTGCTAAAACTTAAAAATTGGCACTTGGACTTACATCAGTGTGATAACAACTACCTAAAATGACAGAAACCATCTTTAAGAACATTTCTGTTTGAGATATTTAACTTTTTCGTTTGCTCCATGTCCCATCCAACATGGAGGAGGGGAGATCCCATACTGCATCCTGCCACTAAGTGTCGCTGAAGATTCTGTGGCTTCACTTGTCGTCTATCTTTATATACAGTCCTGGATCTTGTTCATACTAAATAAGAATATGTAGCCTACTTATTGCATTCTGTTTAAATAAACACAATAACAAAATTAAATGATGATTTAAGATTGTTGATGTTTGGTGCTTTCAGATTTCTATGTCAAGGTTAAGAGGAGATGCCACAAAACTGAAGCTGCATGAGATGCCAGTAAAATTATTCATAAAAAATATGTTTTATTGTGAAGTTAAAATCAATCAAAATGATTAATTCTAAAGAGAAAAACAAATATAAAGGTTGAATGGATTCATGGACTAGCAGGGCTTCACAGATTCACCCAGAGGAGAAGCTACTTATTCTCATGTCTGGATTTTTCCCCTTGGTGCCCGTGAACATTGAAGACTGTGACCTGACTGGATATCAAAGTTACCGTTTTTAATATTGAAGAGAGAATTTTAAAATTTAACAGCTGGGTCAACAACATCCGTGGCCTCCTGATAATGACCATAAGCAGAACTTCACTCAGTCACGTTTTTCTGGAGTAATGTGAGAGTTTTCATTTTCCTTCAGGTCAGTTTATGAGAGAGAGAGAGAAAAAACTGCAGTGTTTTCATAAACCAGTGAGGTCAAGACTCAGAAGGCTGATATAATGCACTGTATTAAAAGGGAGGCTAATGGGGTTGGAGTCATCATTACTACAATTTCTCTAAGGCAGGAGTGGATGCAATAATTGTGGGAATTAATTTTATGGTTTTGCAGGTAAAACTTATTTGTTCAGTCACACATCTGAAAATCCCTATTGACCTCTGATTGTATGCTCCTTGCACATCATGTCTCAGCTCATTAATAGCCACAGTTAGAAAAGTAGAAGAATTACCTCTGACACATTCTTTTTGTTTAAGGAAAAGAGTCTCTTTTCTTTTTCAAATCCCTGATTGTGTGTTTCTGATTGGGGTAATCACTTCTGGAGCCCATTTTGTAAATGATACACTTTTTTCCCTCTATCTTTATTCAAGAGTGTGGTCTTTAGTTTGAGAGGAAGGCATTCTGATTTCACATCAGGAGTTTGTAATGCTTTCACTCAAAACCCTGCACTCGCACTCAAATAGCCCTTCTTTTTACTTAGATTTCCTGCGCTCCAGCTCCTCAAGGAGCCTATAAATAAAATGTATCATTATATCATCATTATTGTCAGTTTAATGCCTTGAAAAATTAAGGATCTTGAGTCTTGATGCAGTTAAAAGGCCCAAATATCAATGATTTATTTGTTTTTACATTTTGGGAACACTGTTGCGAACAACTATAAAAACTAAATCAATAAGCCATGCTCTCAAACTGAAAGACCATGCACTTGAATAAAGAGAAACAAATACCCTGTAGACACTCGCACAGTTTCCATCCACCTGTCTCAACTCTGAAAGATTCGAGCTTGCCGTCGCAATGCCCCCGAACCGATCCTCTAATTGTTCCTCAAACCTTTAGAGTGAGCATACGAGACAGAAAGCACCAGAGGGAAAGGGGCTTCCATCCCATCTTCCTTGCCTCCTCCTGCTCTGTGTTTGCCCCTGCTGTGTTCGGAGTGATGGCTCTTCCCAGGGCAACTTTTCCTCTACTGGCTTGATCAAAGCTACAAAGAGGAATAAGCGTGTCAGGCAGAGAGGAGCAGGGGAGGAACTCCTCAACCTAGCCCTGCCTTAAAACACAAAAAACCAACGCAGGAAGACAAACAAAAGTAAAACTTCGCTTCAAGACTCTGTTACCAGTCTTTCTCCCGTGCTTACAAGTGCACTCTATGTGTCTGCAGCGTTTGTTTGGGAGACAAAAAAAGCTACGGCATTTGAAAGCGCCTATTGATGGAGAAGCTTCAAAGGCTTCCTGGTTAAAAACCAGACTGGGTTTCTTCGATGCATGTAGAGGGACCTGCAGGCTGCAGTTGCTGGCTGAAGGGTTTGTTTCACTCTCCTTTAATGTGACTCAGAATCAAGCATGAAAGTGTCTGCACCATAAGAAGGCAGGTGTTTTTATGGACCTGTACTCTCAGTCAGTTTACCACCAACCACATTCATCAGCAAATGAACGTGTTTAAAGCTCGCAAACCTTTAACTTCTTAATGTGAATTCTGTCGCCGTCGAGAGCGGGCGGCACTGGGAGAGCACATTGTCTGAAGTTAAGGGCTAATTTGACGTAAAGCACAGCTGAAAGAAACCATTACTGTTCGGCCGAGCCTGGGCACTTAGTTTGGGCTTAATCTCGCCCGATGGGAGGTCGATCAGTTATTTTCAAGAAGAGTCTCAGGTAAGTTCAGTCATGAATAGGCAGGTAACTCCGGCCAGTGTGCAGCTAATTCCGACACACGAACAGAAATACTCCTGTGCATCTTATTTTCATGTGCATTCAGAGAAACAGAGGCGCGTCAGTCGCAGAAATAGTTGCGGTGTCATAGGCCTTTGAGAGAAAGTATCAATCCACACAAACACCTCAGGGAAAAGTGCCCTGGAGTGATTTGACAAACTTCAAACGACAGACTTGTTTTCTCTTTCAGGAGGAAAAAAAAAAAATGCAACACAACTCTATTTAAAGAGTCTGTGGCTTCAAACTGTATTTACATAACTTTAATTCACTCCCTAATTAAAGCCCAGGAGAATCTCAGTGAGACTCTAACTCCGAATAATTAAAGAGGAAGATAAGTAAAATAACAACAGAGACTACTCGGGTAAAAATCTAAATGCTCAGGTGTAACTCTCTGTTAATTAAATGCTATTGTTAGGTTATTTATAATTGGAGCCCTAATACAAGGAAATTTTGAGGTGTTTTGCTGCAGTATTAACATGCTGATTTCTCCGCTGGGGAAAGACTCTTCCCTCTTCTCGCTGATTTGCCGTTAAATAGGAGCTTAGCAGAAAGCCACAAAAAAACCGTCTCTCCTCCTACATACTTCAGATGAGCAATTAGGGTGCGCTTTCTTCACTTCACACTTCAATCTGACTATAAGTTCATTTCAAAGGCCATTTTTTAATAACAACTTGTTTGTTTCGTATTCAAATCTCTAGCAGGTCATTATTATCGTGTTATATTCATGTATATTTTCATACTTTCACCAGATGCTTTTTCCACCTGCCATACAGACGCAATAAATATTGGTTCATGCATGTTGTAAATGTACCTATTTGTGCCTTTAGTGAGAAAAATATTTATTGGAGGCACTTGAGCAAAAGCTGCGCCCTCTACCAAATCCCCCTGGCCTCTAGGTGGTGATTCATTGTTTTGGGCGACATGTTCGAGCAATCGGTTTTTATGTACAGAAAATACACAGTCTATTTATCTCATGACCTGAGGTGGATATTACCCATGATCCCTGGCTTTCTGAACCAGAGGTGCTGCAATCTGTAACAAATATACCAAACTCCTTTTAGATTTCTTCATATTTAAAAAGATTCCTTTTGTGACTTCTAAAACATTTTGAACTGATCGACAGTTGAACTTGCTGGGCTTCAGTTTTACATTTCTCAGATCCAAAGATACATAGGGCAAGACGTTCGGAGTGAGGAGTGGATAAAAAAAGAGTGGCGCCATTTTCCTTATTCTAAGGCAGTGAAACATCACACAACACATTTTGAAGCTGTTATTTTCAGGTAAAGAAGTTGCTTTTAAAATATGTATTGCCATTATACTCCTGCAGATAACAAACTTGCAATGGCAGTCCCTGAGATTTAGAAAATGGCTTGAAAATGTTAGAAAAAGAATTAAGGAGCAGCTATAGAAACATCGAATCCATCCATTATCTATGCTGCGTATCCTTTGAGGATTGACACAAACTGTGATTTGTGAATATGGGCGATACAAACAAAAATTTAAAAACAGATTGATTGACCTGGTTCAACAGTAACCATCTGTAACATTGGTCAGTGTCGTACCTGCCATTCACTTGGTTGGGAAATATAAACAGGGTAATTCAACACGCATCCAAGAATGAGAGCAAAAATATGAGAAGTGTTTGCGAGTGCACAGAATCAGCCGATGTGCACGAGGGAGTCAAACTGAAGCACGGGACATTTGTGCTGCAACAGTATATCTGAGTGCAGTAAAAACAGGTTAGAGCAGAGGCAAAGCAAATTTGCACGCAAGCTGGGCATATTTGAGAGAGAGGGCAGGGTCTGGAGGGACAGGGCTGCAGACATCTGAATGTGAAATGAGGAAATAATGCTCTCAAAATGAAAAGCTTGAATAAAGATAGGAAAAGAAACTAAATGTGCCGCCCCGAGGATGTGTATTTACACACTGAGAGTTTGAACTGTGATGTTGTGTAACAAATTGTGAAATAAAATGGCTGCTGCTTGTTTTTAAGTTACAGTTACAGTGGGGAAATAATTGAAGGATACTTTTAGTTACAAATAACAAGCTGTTTGGTGTAAACTCTAATAGTGTTATCTTTAAATAGAGAATCACAGATGGGATGCAAAACAATTCAATGATAATTAGTCAATGTCATCACCGGGAGAAGATAAATAATACGGGCTAAATCAGCATCTCATTATGAGCGATCGATGTGTTTACTGGTAAAAAAAATCGTATTTAGCGTGAACTTGATTAACAAGCACCCTGATAGGAAGAAAATCTTTACCCATTTCTTTTCCATTAAATCATCGGTGTTGTTACAGTCTCCTTCACCGTGTTTGCTTTAACACCGGAGCTACAAGGCTGACGTGTGCCGTTGCCTTCCAGAAGCATAACCTTCATCATGTCCATTCTTAAGGATATAAGCATTCCGGGAGCCACAAAGGAAAAGCAGACTGTAATATTAAGAAAACACTGAAGCATGTGGGAGCAAAGTGTTGCTTCTCTCTGGTGATAGATCTGTGAAACGGGACAACAAAAAAGATATATATCTGCAATTACCTCATTAAAACTAGGTTATGGTGATCCATAACTCATTTTCACTGGTGTACAGGAAGGAGGGCAAATCCAACATGTTTAGAACATGAAGATGGTAATTTGTCACTTTTATCTCTCATTCCTTCTGAGAAGGCATGTTGCGTCCTCCAGAATTATAAAGAAACAAAGGCCGTGCCCCCCTGACATTGATTTAAGGATTACCACCAGAGATTCCATCTCTTTAAATGTGATTTTACGGCTAATGAGACTGACATCAATGACTTGATTAAAAATGTAGGGGTCCTCTGTGAGATGTCTCTGTGATGCTGCTAAAAGGCCCAGATATTAATGATTTATTTGCTTTTATTTGAAAAGTATGTGTGGGGGGAGGGGAATGTATTGGATGCTTTTAGGGGACAGGTTGCAGTCCTGTCTCAGCTAGGCTCTAAGGGGCATAAAGGAAAAGAATAAAAAAACAGATCTTTAAACCCAACACAGAAATGATTACACTTCTCTCTGCCGCTTGTGACATTTCTCCAAGTTAATTATTCATCATGCTTTTCTCCCTCTGTTGCTGGGGGGCAGCTCCTGAGACTGTTTCCAATGAAAAGAGGGGAAAAGCAGCAGCACTCTTCTTTCTCCTCCTCCCAACATAACTCATCCCCTTTTCTTCGTTTTGTATGTTTTTTTTCTCCTCTCGCTTTATCTTCCTGTCAAGCAGTTTTACTGAACAGAGATTGTGGACAGGGAGGGAATTAGAACAGTGACGGACTATTTCCGTAGCCGCGGGGACGGCCGCCGTGCCCTTTGCCACTGGGTGCCGGGCTGGTTGAGTGGGTCCGCGAACATGCGACCGCTGAAACGCTCGCTGTCGTCTGCTCTCAGGATATGGAAGAGGCTTGCTATAGTCGGCTCGCCTCTTGTCATCAAAAGATAGGTGCACAGGGAGAAAAACAGAGACAGGTGTGTGCTGAACTCTCTGGCTTGCTGTTCCCCCGGAGCCATCTGTGACATTTCGCGGGACAAAAAGCAAAAGAATTTTAAGATTAACTGTCACAACTCTGACGTGTCTGTGCCTGTTTGTGAGATTCCTCCTCCAAATTCACATTCAAGATTTTTCCAAGGAGCAGTAACGATATGTTTTTCAGCATGTGGATAGCGAAACATTCTTAATGTTGGCATAGATGTTAAAAGTGCACTACTCCAGTAGAAGTACAGATACTTGAAAACGACTCAAGTAAAAGTACAGGTTCTGAGATATACCCAAAGTATAAAAGTTTAAATATTTTCTTCTGGTTGTATCTGTGCAAAGGCTATTTCAGTTGAACCACTCTAACGTCAAATAAAATATAAAATACTGTTTTAAAAACAGGGGTTAAAGAAAGAGATTTTTGAGCATGTAAAACTGAAAAAAGTTTTTTTAATTTGAATGAGACTAGGGATGAAAAATGTGCTACTCTGCTCCGTTGTAGAGGTTATAAACACTATCAGTAATGTTTTTTCATTACGAATACTACGAATATATTTCCCCTAGAATGCATCAAGACAAAAGTAACGAACCCTATTTTGAAAATACAAGGACGAAAGTACAGATACCTGTGTTAAAATGTAGGGAGTAAAAGTTGTACCTTAAAAATCTACTGTAACAAAGTATTTGTAACAAAGTACTGCTCACCTCTGGCTATAGGGAGGGATATACTTGTCTTTTAAATACATGTTTTGCTGTACACTTTGCAGAAGAAGCTCCTGATCCCTTATGTATGAATACACACAACTCACTATGAATGGTGACTGTGTCAAATGTGACATTGTCAGATACTGGCACTGCACTGCACTGCACAACATGGTCCCAGTTCCCAGTTTCCCGAGAAACGAAAGTAAGACGTTTCATTTTTTTTTCAGGTAACACTGACGCTCTCAAGTAACCTGTTTGACTGAACAAAGTGGCTGATTCTACAATACTCAAGACTGAGCACAGAATATTCTTAAAGTGAAAGAACATTTCAGCTCAACTATTTATTCAGCGGCAAACACACGGCGCCGCTCCCCAGGCTGAGTCTACCTTGGGAATAATGATCTCAGGGATGTTTGTTCACTTTGCCCACAGCACCCTCATTACTGCTCTGAGGAGTCACTCGCTTCATCTTTGAAGATAGAGACATTTACGATATATTATTAATACATATTGTTTCCTTTGAATCCTTATGGGTTTCTGAGCAGACAAAAGATCGCCGTGCCTCACATTTCAAACCTCCGGTGTTTTTTCACTGAATTAAATCCAGCGGCTTCAGGAGTCGTCTCACAGTGCCGCAGACGGAGCATGACTGCAGGTGTGGATGTGATGAATGGCGTGTAGGATGACAGGGCGAGGAAGGAATTATACAACTAATCTGTGATTCTTTCATTTTGCAACCTCACCGCACACAGAGATTACAGCTATAATTGTGGCATTATCTGAGTCAAAGTCTAGATTTGGGCTTGTGTGCATTATTATTTCATGGTCAAGGGTCATGTTTAAGTGCAGAGTGTGACAGAGTTCTGCAGGATCACAAAGCCAGACGGCAACTGAAAGCACAGCTGCGTCTGTGGCAGTCCAACAGAGCTATTAAAGTGATGGAGAGGGACAGCCAGCAGAGACAAAGTTATTATGGTGGTGTTCTAATGTAAGCTATAATTAAATGTTAATCCTCCATGAAACCTGTGTATACTCTGTACTCTTACAATTCTGCAGGGACAATGTCTGTCTGCAATAAAAGTCTTTTAAAGGGAAATTCGTTTTTTTTTTCTTTCAGAATAGAATATTGAAGCTGTTTTTGTGCATAAGAAAGAAGAATTAAAGCACATTGGTTGTTTTGTTGCTGCTGTGCTTGATTTGCAGTCGATTACAGAGCTTTTACTTTGAAAAGTGGTGAACTTGGGTCTAAACATTGTGTTGACTACTCAACAAACCTCTGGAATGTTGTTAAACTGGCCTCCATGAATTCTCAATGACAACATGTGAAATTCATGTGTTGCAGCCAGCTCAGTATGCTGATATACATTTCATTAAAAGAAAATCATGATTTCAAATATGTCGAGCTGCTCCACAGTCTTTTCCTGTAGCCTCTGGCATCCGCAGAATTAAGTTCCCCCAGGGTGTGAGTCCTCCTGGTTGACTATCACTGCTCTAAGGCACAAGCATAAACTATTTTCTTGGCTTCATATCTGCAATGCTGAGCTATTTAACATTCAATATGTGTAAAATTTAAACTCAAAGTCCTGGGAGCTATTTAGTTAGTTAGTTACTCTCATATCAGCCAGTCAGATACAGGTCACCGTAAACCTCAATCCTGTGGAACAGATGTAGCTGTGGGCTGTGGGTAACCATGCACTTATTGGGCCAGCACTGATTCCGTGGGTTTATCGCAATGACGCTGCTATTCCACTAGTAACTGCTGTCCGCAGAGTGCAATATTTAGGGAAGTACGTGAACCATAGCCAGATAAGTTCGACTAAATTAGAAAGAATCTATAGACGTGTCAATGTTTTTTTTCTCTCTGATCTTTCCAAATGATGAGGTGTTTGTGAATACACCACGTCTGTGCTCTGAGTTCTCCCGTTGCCAACTCGCTGAAATCTCCCCGCCAGCTGTCACTCTCCTCTCTGGCGTATCACATCCCCCACCAGCTACTCATCTGAAATAAATGAGTACCAGTTGCTTAGTGTCTCGTTGCTGCTGCCAAAGTGAGCTCAAAATGAGACATGGAGGAAGTCGCAAGCTTGCTCATGTTGCCTATAATGATGTTTGAGCGACGGGATCTCATGTTTGTATGTTAAACCTGCAGCTTGTTCTCCCCATATTCCTATTTATATTCTTATATTTATAAACGAATAGACAGAGAGAGGCCGGGGTGTGATGTGCAAGATGCTAAGCTTTTCGGCAGGTCACAGTGAGTCTTTTATTTTGAAAAAGGCGTTTTCTTCAAGTAAGATTTCTGCCAGGCATGTAATGTAGAACACACACAGGTTTCCTTAGCTATCTATGGGTTGACTTCCATTCATTGTGAACAGCCTAACCCAAACACATCCCTTAACCATGACCAACTAGTGCCTAACCATAACCTAAACCTAACCAACACATCCATCTTAGCTCTAGCTTGAGCTCAGACATAATTTACTTCATTGGAACTAGGCTTTGATCCCCATGAGGTCTACTGCTCATGACAAGGCCAGTGTTTATACTGGAAAAGGTCCTAAAGAAGTATCAAAACTACCTCAACTTAATGCATTCGCCACTTACCCTAACCTTAACAATCACATGTAAATGCCCAACCCTATAATAAACCTAATTCTAACCCTATAGTTTAGTCTTAATGGTTAAAAAGTGAGGAGCGGTCAAAATCTCCTCCCGTTCCCAAAATGTCCACACACCATAAGCTCTATAGCCAAATTGGTCCTTACAAACATATAAGTACAAGTACACAAACACACATTGACACTTAAACTGAAAATGTGTCATAATTATGTAACTTCATCACCCACGTCCTCTGTATTTTCTTCCCTCTCACAATGAGATGCATTGTTTCACTGTTAAGATCCAAAGAAATTCCTCATGTATTGAGGTCCCGTTATAATAAACTATGCATAAAACATTGCTTTAGCTCTAAGAATAATTCATGCAGACATAATTGAGCACAGAAGAGGAAGTCAAAGTGTCTGCTATCACTATGCAGTTGACAGTGATTACTGATGGTAATAATACTGGAGTTACGTGTTCAAAATTGTTTAGCTAAGTTAATTATGCATTTTGAAGGCACAAGTGTATAATGATGGGATACTCGTGGATACAAAAATAAATAAAAAAGATTTTTGTTTTCATATTTTCCAGGTGCAAATATGTAGTTAGATCTTTTCTAATGATATTATTCTGAGTGGGTGATTTTGAAAGGAGAGTTGCTCAAATGAGCGCTGCATTTGTTGGCACTTGGTGTTGTCATAGAGCATGTTTAAACACTTCCTCCAAGCTTTGATTTCTCCAAGCACTTCACTAGTGCACCTCATAATTAGAGTCTTTTTGAACATGCTTCAATGACAGCATGTGTGTGTGTAAGTGTGTTGAATATTATGTTATTGTTCTACTTCAGATGCTCTTCAAAAGCAGTGACATGACAGGAAGAAACTGCTGCTCAACTCTCAGGCAAGTTATAGCTTGTTTGTCCCACTCCAACTAAATTCATTTGATAATGATAAGAAGAGCAGGTGAGACACGGGTGACACAACAAATGTGAACCTTGGAAGATGTGCAGATTTCAATTTCGGTTAGCGTCACATAAGATTAATGAATCTAATGCTAGATGGATCAGAGAGATGTCAATATAAGATGTCAGGTTTGCTTTCAACTTCACGTCTCTATGGAACTGCAGTATAATACTTCCAAATATCATCCACCACGCAAAATAAAGGAGGGGATTTAGCTCAAGTGGCAGGATTAGAGTCATAAAAGGCACGAGAGAGGAGAATGAGAGCCAACAAGCCATCACATCCGATATCATCAGAAATTAACCTTTGGGGTGGAAAGACTGAGTGAAGTGCGGCGATCGAGACACAAGGTAAGAAAGTGGAAGAGCGAAAGAGAGCCAGGTAGATAAATGCTGAGAGAGTTGGCAGGCCTGGGAGGCTGTAATTCATGGAGAAGACCATATTAATATTTAGAGGTGCTCTCAGGTAAAACAAAATGAGCGGAGCGGCCCCATCTTGATGGGAAGGACTGGCAAGAGACACTAGGTATGCAGCAGTCCCTCAGTCACAAGGCTTTAGGTTTATGCAGTAGATGACAGAATTATTTTAGAGATTAAATAAATTAGCATGAAAAATTATCAACTCAGTATTAACAAAGGGCCTCAGTAAAGGTATGGCTCAGGAGGTAGAGCGGGTTGTCCTCTAACCAGGTTAGGTTTTTCATTCCTTGTGCTGAAGTGTCCTTGGGCAAGATACTGGGCCAAATTGCCTCTGACGGCTGCGCCAGCAGTGCATGAATGATGTGTGATAGAAAAAGTGCTGCACATAGATGTACTGTATGAATGTGTGTGTATGTGTGTGAATAAGGGGATAGCAAAAATGTAGTGTAAAGCAGTATGGGTGGTCACCAAGACTAGAAAACTGCTATTTCAATACAGAGCCTTTACCATTTAGCACATACAGTGTACAACTTGGACCTGACCAGAAACCCAACATGCATCAATACGGTCACTAATCTTAAAGGGAACCAAGAACTCCAGGAGATGAACTATACGGACTTGCCCTTTCCTCTAGTCCCACCATGAGGTTGACATTTGTGGTGTAACAAATGTCTTCCCAACTATTGGATGGATCATCAGCTCCAGTACTAATCAGCTAGTGACTTTCCTTTAGCTCCACTTCATAGTTAATAGTGTCTTTCCTGGGATATTCACTTTTGCCCCTTTCACTCATTATGATGCAGAGCATGAACCAGGCTGATAGCGAACTTGGATCCACTTGGGCATCAGACATTTTACCACACAGATCTGACATCCGCTGCAGTAGAACTACACCCAGCCCAAGCCTGACTAGACTGAACTGAATTTGTTGCCGGGCTGAGTCCTGGGAGAAATCAAGAGAGCCTGTAAAGGCCTCTGCCATGGACCTCCTAATCTGTCCAGATGGGTTGAGTCCTAGGGGGTAAAATGGTAAAAATGTGAAATGCATAAAAAAGGAATGCTGAGCAGCAAATCTACCTGTGCAGAGAGAATGTGTGAGATGAGCAGGAAAGACACTGACAGTGAGGTGAAACATGGGGAGCGAGTCAGCGTGGAGCGCATGGCACGATGAGCATGTAATAGAAAACTGAGATGCCATGAGGACTTTGATCATGGGCACATGACAACATTAAAGCTGGGCAAGGGCAGTGCGATGGTCTTGTTAAGCCCCCCCTTTCTGATTCCAGGGTCAAAGTAATGAGGAGCTTGGATTGCATCCAATGGGGCCATGAATCCTCAGACCCTCCAGTGGTATTTTCTTGTAATGAGGTTGCTAAGAGTTCAGGGCTAATTGAGCAACTGACATCATAAGAATTTTATGATTTTTAAAAAGTCATCACACTCTCCTTCAAATATTGATATTGTCATACCACCTTTTACTCTCCTAAAGATATCCACCAAAGCACTGACAGATCTAGTATGTTTCTAAATCAGGGGCCATAAAGGGGCCACTATTTACACAGAGGGGACGATAAAACCGAAACACAATTCCTGATTCAATGAAGTGAACATTAAAGTCATTCCTTGTTTAGCTCTACACAGCTTTGAGAAAAATCCACATATCCCTGAATATACTGTATTTCTAAAAATGTACAGCACATTGTGTACTTAAACAAAGTCTGGAAAATACAAATTCTTAATAAAGTGCCACATTTGCCATTAGTATTGTTTAAATTGTTGCTAAGTGACGACTTTATCCGCCCCGCTCCCCTGGACCTGCCCCTGGATCCGCCACTGCACAAAAGCCCTGACCTATGGAGAAAAATTAGGCTGAATAAGAAGATTACAGTAATTAAACAAATAGGCAAAAGTAATTATGTTACCTATGGGTGCATGATTGTTGCCAAGCCTGAACTGAAGAGCTGAATGAGGAGAAAATGTCTGTGGAGAGCTTTCCAGAGAGGTAATAACCCATACAAACTGTAAAGTAGCATCAGACATATGTTTAATTCAGTGAGAGGAACACGCTGCCTTACCCCCTTAGTTACAGTCTAATTCTCAATGCAGCAGCAGTTCAGCAGCGGATGTCATCGAGCAGAAACGCGTCCTTATCTTAGCTCAGAGGAGTTGAGGCGGCTATAAAATTATGAATAGTTAAACTATGTGTTGTTCTGTTGTCTGATGTCTGACCAGGCATGAACAATGAACAATGTGGCACTTTTATGTACAGTGTAATGGAAATGTGTTGTGTATTTTTGAATTAAAAATCCCTTCAGAATGATGAAATGAATTATTGCATGAAACAAAATAGAAAGGGTATAATGTGGTGAGGTCCGTGGCTTAAAAGATGTTCTGTTGCTGTCGCAAGTTGATCCATTCAATCATTCTTTAATCAAATTTTCAATCACCCCATCTGTACTCATTCAACATTCCTGTAAGAGAAGACTCCGCTCATTAATTTTTACATCTCCTGGACAATAAAATCACCCTTTTTTTTCCCTTTTTCTGCAGCAGGAGCCAAACCGTACTTCATCACCAGCACCGAGAAGGGAGAGGGAGGAATACACCTGTGGGCTTGTGATGAGAGGCATCAAATGAAGCACCTGGGCCTTGTGGAGAGGGCTATGAATTGCTCTAGTCCTCATACATATCGAAATTACCGACAGAATTGCTGCAAATTGCACCTATCTCCACTCCAGCGGTGCAATCTAGTGCAGATGAAGTGTCTGCCAGGGTACAGTCGCACCAATCAGAGGCAGCATACCCTCCTGAATAAAGCAGAGGCAGAACATGGAGGCTGAGGCATCATTGTGTCAGCACTGGGGCTGATTGGCAAAGCCTCAGCTGGCCAGCTGACTGCATCCCTGGACAGTCAACAACTGTGTGTCGGACCCACTGAGAAGGAATCACACTCCTGAATAATTAATTGGATATGAATGGAGCATTGGAGGAGCTTTAACTGAAAACACTTACATGGGCTCTAAATAATAGATTGCTGGGGATTGTAGTTTATATTTCTTTTTTCATCATGTGATATGGAATCATGTCATGTATTTCTGTAAATCTGCTCCACACGTGACTCCATCAGTTCCCCTCGCACCCTGTGGCTTGCACTGGCACTTTATTTAACATATTTAATTCACTTAAATGCACATGTTCTCACACTTCAAATGCCATATACCATAAGGAGTCTTTAAGTGAGCAGTATAAAGCAGGAGGTTGTGGCGCTCTAGCCAGTTGGGCACGTATTTACTCTGCACTTGTGGTCAAAGTATCAGTAGGCAGTATGTATCTTATATATTTAGAGGGCAAATCTATGACAGTAATTGAAAGGAAATGATTCATTGTGTGACAAAGATATTGAAGCAAGTCATTTCAGTGAGCACACAGTAAATCTGGCCCAATGAGCCATTGTAAAGCACCCACACACCCACAACAAGGAACACTTGTCACTGACCTCAGACCAACATCATTTACAGCATGTACATCTCTGCTGCATTGTATCGTCCCTTCCCAAGGTGTCTGACAGCATTAAGTGAAGTCAGGGACCAATACAATGCGTAAGCTCCATAAAGGCCTTTTCATGTGGAGCCAGTTATTATGGCAGCAATTAAATGAAACACTCTGTACACTGTCTCATAGTGAAGAATTACACATAGCTGTAGCAAATTACTGTGGTTGTTCTATCTCGTGAAATGGTTTTCTCGATGATAATTATCAGGCAGTACGACTGGAGGGAGGACATCTGCAGGGTACAAAGCCAACAGGCAGGATGAGCCACATGGGCACAATATGTGGGCAGATACCAACTGTAAAGAGACGCACGAGACATAAAAAACAACTGTTTTCCTGATGTCAGGGTCATTTCTAGTTGATCACAATAGGCAGTTTTATCTTTACTCCAACATGAAGCAACTGGGTTGTAAAAGGTTTACACATATGGAATTCCAGTATTTCTGAAAACACATTGTTCTCAGTGAATAAGTCGTCCTAAGTGGTTTACAGACACAAACAACTATATATACACACATATATATATAATTATATATACATATATATGTGTATATATATACACACACATATATCCGACCACATGCAACTCTAGACTGCATTTCAAACTCTTTTAGCCGTGCATTATTCATTGCTTTCTCTGCAATTCAATTAATGTGCAATTAGTCTCACTGTATTTATTCTCACATTGTAAATCCTCTGTTTACAATCTATACATTATTTCTATTATATTTTGATTTTTATGTTTTTTTATCTTGGATATATATTAAATTGTAACTTCTTATCACTTAACCGATGTCTATATTTTGACTGTCCTCTTTGCTGTTGTAACCTATGGTTGTAACATGGCAAATTTGCCATTGTGGCACTTAAAAAGAATGATTATATCATATCATATCTTATCCTTTCTTATCTTAAGTTATTCAAAAAAGAAAGAAAGACCTTCGGGTTATTTCTTATATTATGTCTTATATGTATGAATGAGTTCAATAGAAGAATAATCGTTGGTTGTTTAACAATGTCTGGAAGTCACATCAGGCTTATAAGATAATATTCTGAGCATCAAGAGCAGTTCTATCACCGCATTGCAAATACAGTGTTGACATGAAGATGTGATTGGTTAATGGGTTGTAAAAAAAGGAGACCAGCTAGCTACCTCCCAGTTGTGTTAAAAGAGCGCACTGATATGTTGAAGGATATGCAAACTGACAACTTGTTTCTCTGGTAGAGTCTGGGGGCTGTGGTGTCACCTTTGCAAACAGCACACTGACTTGAATGTTCTATTGGCTTCCTCAGGCAGAACAAAGCATCACAAGGACCAGTTCTGTGCTGTACAGTCGACAGGTGGCAAATTATATTGTGCAAACAATTTAAAATGTCCTGTAATTCTTACAATATGGTAGAGTAACCTTTTTTTGTCGAGAAGGAGACAAAACGACAAGTTTTTTGAGAAACAATGGAGGCGACACACAGGGATGTATGGCGAGCGTCTGGCGGAATAATGAGGCTATTTATTCCCTCTAACGGGAACAGAGAGAGTTCAGAGTGGAGACTGTGTTGAGCCTTCTGGAGAGTTTCTCCGAGCTGTGACCTTCCTGCGAGGTAGCAGCCGTTATTGACTCGACACCAAATCTGCCTCTTATGCGAGTTTGTGGCTGTGCATGTTTATAAGCTTGTGCTCACTTAGGCTTGCACTCACATGTACCAGTGCATCAAATACAATACTCTTGGAGAGGATGCGCATTCATACAGTGGTATAAAAATATCAAATGTAACATTTTTTACATTAATTTTTCAGCTTTAGCCCTTCTTTCACTCCATGCTTCCATTTAGGCATCGCTTCCTCTCATAGCAGCTTCCTGGATTTTCTCCCTCCTTGACTTCTTCTCTTTCTCCAGCGTACACTGACTTAATCTCAACAAACCCTGGCTAACGTTGTCTGCACCCTTCACTCCAGTATTTTGAAATGCCCTTCATTTCTATCTCTCTTAAATGCTTGATTATTTAAAAACCAACCCCCCCAACAATTTGGGACTTATTCATGTCGTAAAATTCAGGTGAAACAAACTAAATGAAAAATCCATATAATACGATAAAAGTCTAGTAAAAACTACATCAAGAATAAAAAAGGGGGGTTAGATAGTTAGAAATTATGTTTAATAATGATAAAAAAGAGTGAACTGTTTATAAGTAACAAATAAAAATGCTTCAAATACCAAACGTTTGACTATAGTGTTGTAGTAATGATGTCATAATGTAGTAATGACTCCAGATGTTCATGTAATAATGTAGTAATGAAGACAGAGTGATCATACAATAATTTAGTCTGCTGATTACTCCTGTACGTATTATTGAGTATTACTCACATTTTAAGACCTTTGAACTGGTCTTTAAATGTGAGTAATATTGTTTCAATGTATTTATTGATTTAGAGATGCTCACAGCCAGCAGCTGAAGGAAACTTAACACTGGCAGCTAAGCCTTTATATTAAAGTAAACACACCCACAATATACATTTTTAAATGTTATGATTATTTAAAAACATAATTTTGAATTTTTGGGAAATATGTATTATAACCCCCACACACACACACACACACTCAGCCCCCCCCCCCCCCCCCCCCCCCCCCGCACATCGTTTTGGGTCACATCATAGCATCAAAGACAAAGAGTTACCAGAGAGCTTGCCATGACTATGACTTTGATGTCATCTCTTTACATCAATCCTCATCACACCTCACTTGGTCTATGTGGCTCACTTGGCTTGGTTCACTTTGTTTACTCAACACACATCTTGCTCAGTTTAACTTGTATTTTCGACGCAGCTTGTTGTTAGCATTTACTTAATTCTACACAACAAAAAGATCTTAAAAGAAATAAAAAACATGGCAGATTCCACCAAGAAGTTTCCTCTGTCCCACACAGTGAAGGGAAGTATCCACCAAAGGGATCCTAGGGTTTTTGTGAAGCCCTCAGTCTCCTCAAGGAAGGAGAGCGCCGTGGCTTCATCTAACCTCAGGAGCAAGAAACAGACTCCAAGCAAGCCTGTCAAGGCCACTTTTGGATGTCCCTCTGAGATAGATGAGCAACTCAAGAACAAGGAGCTCATCAGGGCTGTTAAAAGTATCCTGAGCAGCCTGACTCCTGAAACGTTCCACTCCTCAGTGAGGCAGCTGAAGAAACTGTGGCTGAACACAGTGGAGGAATTGCAAGAAGTTGTCAACCTCCTCTTTGAGAGTGCCGTTATGGGTGACTCTGCAAAGCTCTATGCCAGGATGTGCAGCAGCCTCCCAAAGGTAGGTCACGCATCTATGACACTGCAATCATCTTACACTGTATATATTAAAATACAAACAACAATGTTTTCCACCACATGTGAGTTGAATTAGTCTTAACAAGGTTTTCTTATGTTTTCTTCTCCTCAGGTCCAGTTCCAACCCACAGTTGACTCAACAACTTCTGTCAACTTCAATATTTTGCTCGCCAGACGCTGCCGCGCAGAGTACGAAGACATCTTTGGCAAAGGTAACACTGATGAGAAGAGTGAGAGGGGATTGGAGCAGATGAAGAAAGAGCTGGATGACGCCTCACTTCGTCGCTCCATTGGTACAATCAAATTTATCGGGGAGCTCTTTCTCGCTCGCATTTTGAGCGAGGCTGCAATGCACAGCTGCATCACGGATCTCCTGAAGATCCAAGATGAAGAGTCTCTTGAGTGCCTGTGTGAGCTCCTCCAGATTATCGGCATGAATCTGGAGACAGTAACTGCCGAGAAGGTCATGAACTCACACTATGACCAGATGGATGTTATTGCCATGGATGAAAAGACATCCTCCAGGATTTCTCTGATGCTGAAGAAAGCAACAGACCCCAAGACAAAATTCCTCGGGCTGACTGGTGGCAGAGTTCCTAAGACCGAGGATAAAGCATCAGTCTCCACTCCCCAAGAGAAGGAAAAGTTCCACCTAATGCCACAACCAAGGAAGCCCACTGACTATAGGCCTGTTGCGTCCTTGAAAGAGCAGCCACACTGTGAGCCCACTGTGGATGAAGAGCCACAGTTACATTTGGACATAACAGAGGACAGTGAAACCTTTTCAGAGATGGTAATTGTCAATTACCTTACAAATGGCAACTTAGAAGAAGCCATGAGCTGTGTGGCAGAGCAAATGAGCCCCTCACTCCTCCATGTGTTTGTCTGCTCTGCTGTGGACTTGACGTTTGAGAGCAGCAGTGACTCTCGGAGGAAGATGGGCCTGTTGCTGCGCCGGTTGCACGAAGCCGGAGTCCTGCCAGCGGAGCAGATCGTGAAAGGGCTGCAGGACATAGTGGAGACGGCTGTCTACATTGACGCAGAGGTGCCGAACATCTGGCGCTGCCTCGCTGAGGTCATCAACCCTGTGCCACACCTGGCTGAGGTCATCAACCCTGTGTCACACCTGGCTGAGGTCATCGACCCTGTAGCACACCTCGGTGAGGTCATCGACCCTGTGCCACACAAGGGTGAATCTCCACTGATGAGCTGTTTGGAAGCATCCTGTTGCTCCCATCTCCTTAACCGACTGGTGTGCTGAGGATCCACCCCCCAACCAATGCCATTCCTCTGGACCTAACTCAATACTTACCCCAACCTGTTAGTTTAACAATCAAAATGATTGTTTGTTGCGTATTCCTGGATGTATGTTTTGTTCTGTGAAACTTTTAATAAACTTCATCTAGAAATGAATTGGCTGCATATCATGAACATTTTTATTATTATTTATAGTTTTTTCTATTTGTGGACAGATTTGAACACAATAGCATCTTAATTGTGCAAGATGCAGTCATGAAACCCTACAGGTGTGTGGCAAAATGTAGATGTGGTCTGACCCACAACTGCTTACATTGTGGTTATAACTATTCAATCAATCAATGAAACTTTATGTATTCAACACATTTTATATCGACAGTGTGTTGATGAGACAGACATAAGAAAACAACTGCAAGCAAAAGCAAATGAACAATTAAAACAAATAAAAACCTTTGTTTAGCTTCACTGCTAATCGAAGCTCATTTCCAGAGTCTACACCACCATGCCACAAACCTGGGTGGAACGAATGCTCATTCTGGTGGACTACAGTCACCCTCCCATTGATGATGAAGCCCCCTCATGAGGCTGGACAACATCTGATGGGACAAGTGCAAGCACCTACTATTGTGTTGAAGACAGGGTGCTGCTGTGGAGAGAACACCATGACTACTTTCCTCATGGTCTGTTGTGTCATAATCTTAAGTCAAATGCTCGTCTGCACTGTCTTCCTCGCTTTATACTTGTGGAAGTAAGAAGTTTATGTGGAACCCAAGTTACCTGTTCTACCATTAAAAAGTATTCCACTTGGTGTTCAAAAGCAGTACAAATAAAGAAATAAAAACAATTTGGGACTTATTCATGTCATAAAATTCAGGTGAAACAAACTAAATGAAAAATCCATATAATACGATAAAAGTCTAGTAAAAACTACATCAAGAATAAAAAAGGGGGGTTAGATAGTTAGAAATTATGTTTAATAATGATAAAAGAGAGTGAACTGTTTATAAGTAACAAATAAAAATGCTTCAAATACCAAACGTTTGACTATAGTGTTGTAGTAATGATGTCATAATGTAGTAATGACTCCAGATGTTCATGTAATAATGTAGTAATGAAGACAGAGTGATCATACAATAATTTAGTCTGCTGATTACTCCTGTACGTATTATTGAGTATTACTCACATTTTAAGACCTTTGAACTGGTCTTTAAAGGTCAAGTGTGTAAGATTTACGTGAAAGGGAACTATTGGCAGAAATCTTATGTAGAATAATCCTCATGATGTTTTCACTAGTTCGTTTCATCTAAATTGTATGAAAAGTTGTTTTCTTTACCCCAGAGAAGGCCCTTTATATTTAAATACTTTATATTTACATCGAGGGGACCCTCTCTACGGAGGCCGCCATGTTATTTACATTAGTCCAGACTAAACAAACTAAACCCCTTTTGCGTTTTTATGACAATTAAAGCTACCACAGTTTCTTTTTCATGTTTAGAAGGGGAGGGTGAGGTGAGGGGTGTTCAACTGCAACATGAAATTTCAACACTAAATATCACAAAATTCTACACACTGTACCTTTAAGGTATGACAATATACTGTCCTGCCTTTAAATGAGACAGAAGCATCACCTATTTATAACTCAAGAACAGAGTAATAAAGCACAATCAACCAGCACTCCATCCCCCTCTCTCCACTAGTCTCTGAGTGGTGAAAGGTACTGACCCTCGACCCCGCTGCTGTCAGTGGTATTGAGAAGAAGCAGCGACACATGACTGGAGTGTTTGTCAGATTTTTTTTAGATCAACAGGGTCAAAGCACATCTACAGCAATTGTTTAAACTCCATTTTTTCACTCCCGTCTGTTTGAACAGATGCTGCTGTCTGCTTTGGATTTTTTTTTCTTCTCGCAGGTTTGTGTAATTCAATCTCAGTCTTCAGGGTTATGCAAATTATGAAAAAATAATAAAGGTAGGGAAGTGGGGGGAGGTTTATGAATAGCCCTCATGAGTATGATGAATGTTTATTCAAAGTCTCGGCCATTCTTTTCATGGTCAAGCTGACCTTCCCTGGCTTATTTCAATCGCACAAATCTGAGGGCGCACAGACAAAAAAGTAGAAAAAAACCCCCACAATGTGCGGCAAAATGGGCCGTCAATCTCCCAGGAATTGTGATGTTCTTTGATTTGTGCTCTCTTTTGTAGCTACAGTCCTCTTTAGGTTTTCTGCTGTGTGACAAGAATATAAATACAAGCCTCAGGATGCTGCATTGTGGTACAGGCAAGCTGTGGAGGATAAATGTGTGTTACGATGTGTTTGTGCATGGGTCCGTGGGAAAGAGAAAGATTAGGGCAGGAATGAAATGATAAAAAAGAAATAAATAAATAGAGAAATTGTTGCGTAAGGTAAACACATGGAGGAACTGGGTACAATGTGGCTGCTTTGCTAAATGTTTAAAATGTGCGAATGCAGAAAATGGTTTTGATGTTCTTAGATGTCGGTGGCCAGCGGATCTTTGAATACCCTGCTCTGTATGGGTGGTATGTACCCACAAAGCCCTTCAGAGGAGAGAATGAGACTGTGCAGCACACAGTGTTGCAGAAATCCAACAGGAATCGGCCACATTGAAACCTTAAAGTAGTTTCTAACAGCGGCAGGTCAATCACTGTGTTTTTATCATCTTTTTCTCCTCTCAGGCTACAGTTACTTTACTTTTCACATCTACAGACTGAACATAATTTTATTAAAAGAAATAAATGTTCTCTTTTAGCATTTGCGGCCCGCTCCCATCTTTTTCTCTCAGTCCCATTGTATATGTGTCCTTGTGTGTGTGGACAGTGTTCTCTCCAGACCAAAGACGAATGGGCTCACCTTCTGCTTCTCTAAGCTCTGAGTACTTGTACAGACTGGGAGTTAATTGTCAGACTGTGTCGTTTCACAATGATTTGAGACATATGAAGATGCTTGGCAGTAGAAAAAGAGTGAAGGGAATAGAGTAGCAGAAGAAAAACAACAAAAATAGTGGTAGTGGTTGACCCTGTGTATTTGGTGTAACGGACCACGGTTGATCCGTAATCAGTATCGGCCCCAATAGTATGTTATGGTACATATTAGTATAAAATTAAGTTTTGCTGTTGCTGTCACTGTCACTTTTTAAAGTAATAACTGTGCAAATTCAATCAAGAAATGTAGTAAAATCAAAGCCGCTGTTTGTTCACCGTTGACAGGGCAAGCCATGGCTAATAGAGGAGCGGAAAAAATGGATTCAAGTCACATGTATGGTAGACTACCATACATGTGACTTGAATCCATTTTTTCCGCTCCTCTATTAGCCTGTTAGACTTTCAACACAGTAAGCGCTTAAGACCATTGTTTACCAGAGAATTGATTCAGTCTGTGTCAGTAGCGCAGTCACACCTGCGTACTCATGCAATTCACTCTCACTCGTGACAGATTCTAGCGACAGGTACATGGACTAGAAAGTGAAAGTGTTTTTACATATGAGAGAAAGCTGCACTGAATGCCACTTGTGGGTATGCACACAGCTGCAGCTGAAACTATGAGGTCTGACTGTCTGCGTGGATTGTAAAAACTTTATGGATGATATACAGAGAGCATGATAGAGGGTGACGCAGAGCGAGCATGTAATGCAAGTAATCAACAAAGCAAAACAATAACAAATAGATCTATAACGTTATCATAGGAAGTCTAAATTCTTTTTGTTCCTTAAAAATCTGTGGCAGGACAAAATAAAAAAAATGGCGAGCCACCGCAGCCAGGATAATGACAGAGAAACACTAAAGATGAAACGACAGAAACTGTTCTTCAATTTAACAGGTAACTTTGGTTGAAAACTCACACCTTAAATGTTAATTGTTCTTTTAAGTTGTTAAATGAACAGAGAGCAAAGTCATATTTGTCACCCTTTTTTTGCGATGTGTGACTAAATACCATGATAATGCACCCCTACTGTGTATCTGTGGTTGTGTTTGTCACTGTATTTTTTCAGCGTCTCTTGGGGAGCATCTGTGACGTTACTTACAATAGGCCATGGTAACATCATATTTAACTTTGCTTTAATATTTCCACGTTTTTCTCTCGTGAAGTGGCCGCTCACTGGTGAATTACTGACAAAGCCTGTAGTTTGCCCATCTCCAAATTACTGTCATTTCCCCTGCCTGGACCCCATCTGCACACTCAATCGCAAACAAACACACACAAACACGCAAATGTCTTTGTGGTTGAATCCCCCATGTAATCACATGAGCTTACAATACTTTGGGCAGGCAAAGAGCTCAATTATAGCACTCGCATATGCCCCACTTGTTAAAGTTGAGCGGTATGTGAAGTGGTTAACGCAGCTATATTCTGAGGAAATGTGTTCAATTTTGGTGAGAGGCAGGAGAGCAGACAGCAGAGAGCGAAAATAAAGGTTTGCCTTTCTATTTCTTGTCAGTGGCAGCTGTAAGTGTATCTTTAATGAGGCAGTCAGTCGGAGAATGTTGAATCACAACAAGGCACTTTTCAGAGAGAGGACAACTTCAGAGCAGTCAAGACACATGGGTCTTATTACACTGTGGCCCCTTCGCATGCTGCTGGGGACTGTCACAAAAAGTGATGATGAGACATGTCCTGGGCACTTTCAGTGAAAAGAGAATCTCTAAAATCTCTGTTGTCTGTAATTTGGGAAGGCTGAAAGTTAGTAATAGAGATATGATGTCTCTGTTGTTTTGCCTGTTGGGTGTTTCTTTTTCTTTATTAAATCTGTTATGTTGAGTATATTGATCAAGTATGTTTGCATGCTCGGACAAAAGACTCTTATCGTGCCTCTGTATGCCCCGAAAACAATGAGACTGATAATGTGTAATAGCCTGCAGTTTATAACAGATGCTCACAGTCATACAGGGAGCTAAATGTTACTCTGCCTTCAAACTGAGTCCTGTGTACTGTCCATACGAAACTCCACTATCTCTGCAAATGAGAATGTTGCCCAAATGTCACTGCTTTAAAGTCATGGTGCTCCCTTTTACATGAACACATAACATGTGTAATGTTTACAATGCAGATAATTGACTTAAATTCTAGCAATACAAGTAAAGTACAGTTAAACCTCGTCCAAACATGCAAAAAGGAATTGGTAAACGGATTGTTTTTTAGTCTTATTGACAAATCAGAAAAAAGTTATGTTAACCCATTCACACATATTCATATGGTGCTACTATATGCAGTGCTTTTACTATTCTATCGCACATCATTTATACCCTGACTGGAGCTCAGTATCTTGTTCAGGGATGCTCTGGCATGTCGGCCACAGGAGTTGAACCACCGACATTCTGGTGGATAAACCTATTTACCTCCACGGCCACAGCCTCCCAAAATTGGTGGGATGACTATTCATCCATTCTGATCTCAATCTTACCCGATTATATCATTATTTCTGACGTAAACCTAAACCTTCTGATGTAAACCTTCTTCCGCTGTGATCTCCTGCATTACATTCCTGTCTGGTAGCTAAACACTTCTGTGACGTCTAACTAGTGACAATGACGTTAACATAAGCACCAATTTTACTGTTGCTTAGCAGCGGTTTTCTCTAAACACTTGAACAGCAGGAAAACGGTTACTTCCCATGTTGCAACCACAAGTTCACAGGTTCTATTTTAAAGCAAAATCCTGCAACAAGGAGATGACGTAGTTTCAATGCAGCTTTTGTTTGGAGACATGATAGGACCGTGTTATCTTTCTTTGGGAAGAACTGTTTCTACCTGCTTTTTAGGGTGCACAGTGACCTGAATAAAACAAGTTGCTACAGAAATCCAAGCAGATCAATGCAACCGGACAAGTCTATATATGAAAATGAGAGAGACAAGTATATACAAATTAAGTGTTTTTTGTCGTTTACTGATTGCCTCTCCATTTCTGTCTTTCTAAACCAAAGTGCAGTTGAATACATACATAAAGTTTAATAAATATCCATGTTACAGCTGGTTTGCATCCCTTCCTATGAGAAATGACATAAATAGTCCAAAAACAAGGATCTGATGCGTAACATTTTTATACACTTTTCCGACTGCCTCAGGCATTAAAAGAATTTAATAAGGCTTATTTTCAGTTCACGTCTTCTACAGCTGGCTTATTTAACAGTTGAGTAACCTTATTAGCATTTTGTTTGAGATTAAAACAATCCATAAGCTCTACATGTGTCTTATTTCACCCCCCTGCAGGGTGGGGGCACGGAGTTACACTACAAAAAAACGTATTGAAGGTGACAGTGATCAGCAATTTCATGTGATAAGGCAGCAACAGCATGGCACATGTGTGGGAGTGGGCAGTAATGACTGTAAATCTTGCGGGAGACTGTGAACGTTGGGTCCTGAAGAGTCCCGTGTGGACCTTTAATCTGAAGCACCTGCCACAAGCTAGGAGTTAAACAATTCTAGGCCAAGGTTGACGGGGACGGCATCCGTGTTTGCTGATTCAGGCGGCGTACGCATCCCGGAGGGTAGTCAGGCTGGTGCCGGTGATGTAGGCTGCTCCTGTTTTGTGGCCAAACTGAACTCGCTTATAAAAATAGCAGCGAACACACCCAACCATAAGTGTGTAGAAGTCAAGATGAACTTCCTCAGTTGGCACAGGAAGTACACTGCTGCTGCTGGGATTTTTTTTTATGTCTTGGACTAAACCTGAAAGTTTCCATGGCAGTCGCTGAGTTGGTGAAAGAAGTACTACGGGGAGCTCAGTCTCAGAAACTACCATCTCTGTCCCCAGAGGTCTAGTCATATGTGTCGCAGGGAAAAGAGCAGTGAGAGGAATGCACAGTGGGGGGAAACCTGGGGAATACCAGAAATGGATGAAAGTCGCCCCCCTCCCTGTCACTCCTGATGCTTCCTGCCTTTCAGGAAGTTGGTGCTGCACCGGGAGAGGTGGAGAACTGCATGAGTTGACTGTATACTGAGCAGAGAGGTTTCAGGACAAGAACAAAGAAAGTACTCTCCAGGCAGTAGAAATGTTGCAGTATAGAGCGCAGAGCCATAATAAATGCTTCATTAAACAATATGTTTGCCTGGTAGGCAAACTGCAGGGGTCCTGGCAGGGGGTCTGTGATGTGCTTTCGTTCGGCCAACACTCATTTTTCAAATATATTTTTTTGGCGGGGGGGGGACCACAGATGTGAGGGACAATGCATTTGTAGTAATTGCTCCTGTGGTATACGGTTTACGAGGGAGCAGTGTGATTGTGCAACATTTGAAGCAGAAGAGAACCTTCACACGGATGAAATGATCTGTTGAAGATCTGTGTGAAGTCGGGAGCCAGTTGGCCACCACAGGCCTTCAGACTGAAATGTGAGACGCCATCTGGGCCTGGGGCTTTTGTCTGCGTAAGAGTCTCAAGACATTTTCTCCACTGATGCAGGTGAAGGGAAATCGGTTCCAAGTATCAATTGTGTGGTGAGGAATTTTTTTTTCTGCTTTCACCATTACCTGCATTGGGTCACAGGCAATGGTGAAAATTGAATAAACATGAGCGAGCAGCGGGTGGGAACAACTTTTTAACGTCTAAATCAGCTTATATTGTGCAATAATCACTGTGAATTTTCCGGTATCATTGTATATTGTTTAAATTTCTCTTTATATATATATATGTATATTTTTATTTCTATTTTATTTCCATATTTTTATTTGTCTCTATCCTAATGCCCTTCTGCTGCTGTAATGTTGCAATTTCCCCAGTGAGGGATTAATTAAGTTGATCTTATCTTATCTTATATTAATGACACAATCTTTAAGTCCTTCAATTCCGCTCGAATAACTGTCACTACTGACACCAAACCAGCTTCAACTTCAGAAGCGATCACATAAAGACAGAAATAGCCAGTGGTAAACATTCTTTCTGGCTTTTGTTGCCTGTAAAAAGTGCCAAAAAGTATTAGCTTTTGACAGAAGGAAGTACAGGCACGTCGACACCGAGGAAACAGACAGCTGCAGAAGCTCGACAACTGACAGATACTTTTTAAAGAACAAATCTGAGCCAACGAAACAGGAAGACAAGGAGGTCATCACCCATTTGATGTGAATGTATATAGCATGTGTGTTTAATGATGGGTTAGGTCGTGCAGGCCTGAATTTACTCTGAGGTAATAGCAGTGTTCCAAAGCTGCATGGGAGACAGAGCAGTGACCATCCCTTTAATACTCTGTGACAGTGTGTTTCTGTTCCCAGTGGGATTCTTAAAATACTGTCTGTATTTGTGCAGTTCATTGCTGAGCCTTGCTCTTTTTGAAAAAAATCCCCCAGAATAATGAGAGGAGAGCCTGGGTGTCCCAGCTCCATACTGCTTATCTGGTCAACGGAGCGCTGCAATGCACCGCTCCCACAGGCTGGATGCAAACACTGTCCGGAATAAAGGCAGCAAATCCTGTGGTGAATAGAATGGCTTACTGTTTGTGAAAAAAGCTTGAAGGTGAGGGCAACAGATTTTCTTTAACACTGTGGCATCAATACACTAACCTTCACTGATGTAAAAAGCTGATTCTGTCTCCCCTAATCTCGCCCATACACCGGCTCCAACACGCCACGCACTCCTCAGAGTAGAGATCCTGACAGACATAGTGTAATTTCCAACTCACCAGGTTTACGTGAGTTAAATGTAACAGAGTTAAGAGTTCTCTCAGGTTCTCTTTACGCTTTTTTTTCTGTCTAATCGCCCAGAGAGCAAAGACTCATCAGGTAAATACTCATGAGGAGACGCTGAGACGCCCACAGTGGGAGCTTTGTACATTCTCTCTGCTGCTTCTCATGCAGAGGACTCAAACTAGAGGATGATAAAACTGCCTGCGTCTACATTTTCTTTCCTGAAATGCTGTTCCAGCGGCTGTATATAAAGATGGACGACATGACAGCTAGGCTTCGGAGGGAGTAAAAAAAGCTGTTCATACAAACACTGAACCAGATAAGTATATTGAATTTGAACTTTAGGTGTCGTACTTAACTGAGTTGAACATAATTAGACCATAATGATGTAAATAAAGATGGACGACATGACAGCTAGGGTTGGGAGGGAGATAATCTATTTTTATATTCAGCTAAACAGTAAAGTATATTGAATTATAACTTGTTGCACTTCACTGCAGACTTAAACATAATGAGACCGTATATAAAGCTGGATGGTGCTTCTCCATTCATCCCTCTATCTAGAAATGAAACCAAAAATATCCCTGATAAGAACTCTGACGCAATTTGGAGCCACAGTCTGGCAGTAACAACCGGGAAATGGAGCCGTACTGAACAATGGCTGATACACTCGCTCCACCAAACACTAGTCAGTCTCAGCTGTCAATCATGATGCCCCCCCCCCTCCATTTCTACTGCATACAATAACTAATAAAAACCAAATTGGCAGTGACTTCACATGACACAATACAGCACTGCATGTGTTGAATGTGCATTGATTAGAGGAAAGAAGGCTATCCGAGCATGGTGAAACTAATATGAAAAAGAGAGGATGTCAAACTTTCTTTCTTTTAAAAATAAATTTATGGATGATAGAAATCTAATCCAGCATTCGGTATGACAATAAACAAATATTAATTTCTATTACTGGGAGCCACCAGAAGATGAGACTTCCATTTATAGGTATTGATTAAGCTGTTAATGCTCCACTGATTAATAAAATTGAGTACTGCACTGGAATGTTAAGTGTTTCTGTTTTTCCTCCAAAAGAAAAGTTAAAGCAAAGCAAATGTTTCTGCTTCTTTCAAGCAGGATTCAGAACATTAATGTATTTGTTACATATATTTTCTAAATGAATCCATATATCTATTATTATTATTATAATAAATTCCAATGGGCTTTCCTACAATTATCCTTTCATACACCTGACAGTGTGAGCTGAAGTGACCTTCCAAAGTATAAAATAAACTTTCTGATAAATAGTCTTCAACACATTGAAACGTTACTGAATGTCATTCTGATGATGGGTTTCACAGAAGGAGAGAACAAAATGTCACTGTAAATTGGCTGTGTCAACTTCTCACTGATATTCCATAACTCTACAACAGCTAGAAGCTAAAGTGACACCTCTGAGCTTTTGTTACATTATGTTTGCACACAAAAATAAATTATGGCCGCAGTTTACAGTCGACGAAACCGGGGAGAGAGGACGTGAATATGCAGACAATTTCTCCAAGGCTCCCTTGTTTCCTGCTGGATTTAAGTGTCATTTTCAACTACGGCGGACCTAGTTATAGTATAGTAATAGGCCATCTGAAAAACTGGGTTAGCCTCTTTGGGACGGCATTAAACAGTTTCAGGACCTATATTACAGGTAGACAAGTCCACATCAGCCTCGGAGACCAGGTGTCTGAAAGATTTGATGTTGACAATGGAACTGCCTTGACCCAGTTTCATACGCTTTATAAACGTTCCTCTGGGAGAGATTATTCAGCAATATGTTAGTCTTACACACACAATGTTAAAATACAGCTTTCTGTAGAGGCACCGGGCCCAAAGTATATTTGCTCTCTGCTTCCTTGACAGTGAATTTACTGCAGATGAGTGATGCTTGATGACTTGAATATAAAGATGAAAAGAAGACGGCAAAGCAAAAAATGAGATACAGAGACTTGACACTACTATACAGTGCAGTTATACTTGCAGATACACTTATCATAAATAGATGTATAGCAAATCCCTTGCGAGAGTGAAAAAGATTCTTGTGATTACTCTCGGCAGAATTGACCTCCCTATTAAAATCAATTAGCTCTTCATACTAACTAACACCTAAGCTGCAAAAATGATTTCCTTATTTATTTCTCCAGAACTTGATCATTTACAGGTGCAAAATTGAGTTTGTGGAACCAAATGTGCAAGAATGTTCTTATATTCCTGATTGTATTATCCAACACACACACACACATCTCTTTGGAAGCATTACTCCGTACTTGTCTCTTATTTGTAAAATCCTGTGTATTTTTTTCGCTATCATCAATGTAACAAATCAAAAAAAAATCTGAATTTAACAGCATATTAAGATAATGAGAACTGTACAGATGTTTAGGGGTGGTTGATGGCATTAGTGAGCAGTGCTGGTCTGGAGGAGGTAGCTGCAGTGAATTTCTTTGCAGGCTGCAGGCGAGCACAAATCCATTTTTCATTTTTGCCCTGAGGGTAATCGATGATGGGGGTAACGAGACAACAGCACACCCTGAATGAGCAAGGGTACTCTGAATGGTTCAAAGTAGCCGGCTGGCTCATTCAAATTCACTCTGCTAAATCCAGGGCTTTCCATATTCCCACCATGTTCTCGCAGCATACCATAGGGAGATCTGGCTGGCACTCTAACCACGTTTTATATTATGGCCTGCACTCTGTAATGGCCTCGGGTCAGCTGAGAGACCTAGATCTACATTAATTCACCTAAACTCTGAAGTGCTATACAGTACAAGTCTACAGATGTCAAGCAAGGACACAGAGTGTTGGAGATGATGAAGCACCCAAAACCACACAGGCCCAGCTAATACCATATTTACCATTTCAGGGCAGCAGCCCCAAATGTTTCAGACCTGCTGTTCTGGCCCTGTGGAGCGACCTATTTAAGTACGGTGAGAATAATAATGACTGCGACTGATGGACAAGTGCCATGAATACCTTAATGTTGTGTTTAGATAATAGTGAAGACGCTCAACAACACATTTCTTTAGCAGATCAGTGGGAAACAATGGTGCTCTATTTGATGAATGACCTCATTGTGTGCAGGTGAAGGTGCTCTCCCAGCCCCCTCATCTGCACCACAGAGGATCAATCCGTGCAGGTGAGAGCTGTTAGCTGATTGATCCTCAGGTTTAAAAGGCAGCGGCGGAGCTGCCTCACGGAGAACACTCAGAACAGAGACACACCGGACAGACACGCGGAACACTCAGGAGGACTGAGACACAGATCTGGAAAGCTAGTCGCCTTTAAGTTTGTATTTTGGAGAGTTTTGTTTGAACTTTAAAATAAAAATGTTAAAAACTGAAAGGTTGAAATGAATAGAAGTTTCAAGTAAAAAGTATTTGTAAAAGGATGATAAACAGCACAATGTGAAATTAATGGCTGGAGCTGACATTGGGTGAGAGGCATCACATTGCCAAGATAAAACAACCATACATCCAGCAACTGGATTCGAGCCAAGAACCTTCTTGCCATGAGGCAAAAGTACGAGTCACTGCACCACTGTGACGCCCAATAAACAGAAATTATATGCAAAATTAACAAACCCTTTATCATATGCCTTCATTATCGTACAATATTAAACATGCATATGAGCTGCGTTGCACACAAACATCTTCCTCTCAACTGCTCCTGAGGTGCTTGTGTGAGAGAGTGCTTTAAATCCAGAGCACCGACGGGATCAGCTGTGGAATGTCACGACCTTGACCATGATCAAGTGTGCGTTTTTACAGGAATAGAATTCTTCAAGCTCCACTTACTTGACAAGTCTTAACTTGAGTGAACTGTGACGCAAGGTTTTAAGGAGACATGTTTAACATGGTGATAGCAAACACTGAAAACAACACGTCTGCAAATGCTTGGCTTTTTTGGGGGACTGGTCAATATCCTGTCAAATGTCAAATGACAGGTTTTATGAAGTTCATGAGCTGTATTTGTTTTCAAAGCAGTTTTGTTTGATGGGATGTTTCAAAGCTGGTGGGTTCACATATCTGTGTTTATAACTACAAGTAGCCCTGAAGGTTCAGAGAGTGAGAGCTTGAACTGTGGCCAGTGGTTCAGAAATGTGGCATCCGAGTGCAAACCCAGGGTCATGGTTTGTATAACAGTACCCGAGGAACTATCAAAATCCTTCTGAGGTTCTTAGTTTGGTTTCCACTTGTGTGTGTAGTACTGCAAGTGTCTGTGGGGACAAACTGTAATGGAATGGATGTTCAGCAAAAAAGAAAAAAACACTGGAACGCTAAGGCTCGTCACTGGGGATGTTTCTGTACAAAGGGATAACAGTTGAGGTTACGTAGCAATTTGAGACCAAGATCCCAGAGACAAGCAGTTTCTGTCTGTGAAAACAGTGATTAGATATTTCTACAGAGGCCGCTCCAAAAAGCTGCAGCTGACTCCAGTTAAGTCGACATTGTTCAACCTCATCTGTGCCTTTTTTTTGGTTGTCAGTTTTCACTTCCATACCTGTTCTCAGGTTTGGCTCGTGTTCTCCTGCTAAGTGAACAAAGGTCAGGCAAATTAAAAGGAAGCTACAAGGCAACTCTATGATAGAAGAAGAAGAGAACTGGCTGTGTGAGGATTTTTGTCATCAGTCAGAGACCTTTAGGTCGACTGAGATTCTGCAAGTATTCTGGCTTCTGCTTGGAAGTAGAGAACACTTGCCTCGAAGGATCTTCTCTGGGTTTTATTTGACATCTAGTGTCAATGTTGTTGCACTTTTCCGATCCATCATTAGTAAGGATGTTCATCATTAACCATTAACCAACAAATGAGCACTATAACTATATTATTACTACTACAACATGGTGCTCAAAGTTAACAGACCGGGCACCAGACTGAATCCACAGCAGTTGGAGAAAATCTGAGTCTGCTGAGGAGTGAGTAGAACTGGACTGTTAAGGTTGATTATTGTGATTGATCGCTGAAACATGTAACAAGCTTACTCTCATGTGTGCTGGAGTGACATCACGGTCAAAGGAACACGCACAGCTAAAGCTAAGATGCTTAAACATCCTTGTTCAAAAACACTGCATGGGTGTTTTTTAATGATAGATATTAATGACAGATATTCTACTATACAATTTAGTTGGTTAATGGTTAATAATAAGTTAACAAGCATTTGTTGATTAAAAAAAATCTAAATGTACATCCCTGGCCATTAGCGTAATTATCAAGCTTTCACCATGATAGTCACATCAGACATTCATTATTTGAGCAAAGTGTTTTCATCAACTATTTGTATTGAACAGCCAAATCTGATTCAACTGACAAAATTCTTAGTGAGGTACAGCCATTCTCTATTGTGTACCCTTGCAGGCCTTAGGGAGTTTTTATTGTGTTGTTTAAACATGGAGTATGACACAGATTAAAACAAATCCAATATGTCATGAGGAAGTCAACTCTAATTACAATGTCCTCGAGCTCCAACAGATCACTAGCTACATGCTTCAAGAACAACTGCGATGGTGTTGAAGAGTAAAACTCACAAAAAGAAATATGTTTGTTAATTTGAGAAGAGGTGTGGAATTTGAGGGCTTGAGGCTTTTCTCTGTTAGCGTCTCTCTAGCCGTCTCTTTATCTCGATCCATCACTCAATGGAGCTATTTCAGCCTCTGTGAGTGAGTTTCTGTCTTATCTGCACTTGCAGTTTAAGTGCTGCACTTGTGATTTCATGTCATAGTGGCTGTCGATATAATGTTGATGAGATGATGGCTCTATAAAGTCTTGTCTTCAAGACGTAACAGTGCAGCTAGTTAAGCAAAGTTGACAGTGCTGAGTGAAAATCTACTTTCCAAGGTTTGACTTGGCAGCCTGTTCACGAGCACGTTGTCAGAAAACACACAGACACTCATTCACACGGCTGAGACACTTACCAAGCCAGTGTTCACCAGTAATCTTGCCAAATCCCTCACGATAGGACTCCCACCCTCTGAAGAAGTTGACCGAGCCATCCTCCCTGCGCTGGATCACCTAGAGAGAGACAAGGCAAGAGTTCAGGGGTCAGATGAGATTCATCTCATACAGTGTTTCTGTTATGGACTGCCATTGTCCACCTTCCTTGTGATTTTTGTTTGTCAGTTTGTCTCTGTTTTTCTCAGCATGGCAATTAGTCCTTCTGCTGCCATTTGACATGCATACCTGTAACCCATCCTTGGATATACCACAAAGATCTATCACAGGAAGTCCAGAAAATGGTTTGATCCAAGATTCATATCTTTATAACATTGTTAACATTTGATCCAGTGAGTTTTGACTTCACTTTGCAATTTAGAGAGCGCACACAGTCATTTTGTATAAAATATGTACGTCTATACCCGACATTGATTGGTTTGAAGACAAACATGCGTGTAACGTTAGCGTGCTGTCAATTTGGTTTTTATATTTTCTAACTTTTTTGATGCATCAACACAAAGTTGTCTGTCTGAATGAAGAAAATAAATGAACTGGTTGACTTAGCAGATTTCGTTGCCACTGACATATTATCATGGTATTACAACCAGCAAAATGAACGACCTCATTGTTCAAACATTATATGGTTGGAGGCAAAAACAGCCGGCAGTCCTGCAAGTTTCTTTTCTTCTACTATTGTTTAATGCTCTCTCAACTTCCAGCAACAAGCTCAGACTATCCAAAAAAAAGTTTTCAAACTGCAAATGATCCAAACCATGTATGACTGATCCAGATTATAAAACCTGTTATTGTGGTTTGGACCAAACAAGGCACGTGTGAAAGTGGTCTTATTATCTCAGCTCTGTGCTTCACTCTCTTCCAATGGTTCCTGCTCCCTTTGCCTGCCCCTGCTCCATCATCAACACTGACTCAGCTCTCCAAAAACGTCATCATACCAAATCTAAAAAAAAAAAACTGCTTTTGAGCTCTTACAAATCACTATTCTAAAGTCTTGCTTAACACAACAATCTCATCCTCCTGTGAGATGACTCATTCGAAGTCCCAATGTTTGTGGCTGAGATCACCTAGAACTTAACTAGATGAACTCAAAAATGCTGGCTCTCTCACAAATGAATAATGCAGAGGCTCTAGCCACTAAAAAGGCAATTTGTTGGAAGCTAATAAAAGGAATCCATTCAATCTCGACTGTCTTTGAATGAAATGGTGATGGATTTGTCATACTTAATTGAAATCCCACAAAAGAGATGATATTCATAAAACAACAATCCTAAATACACATAGACAAGTTTTCTTTCCTTTTTTCACGTGTATCATGAAACTCAATGGTGTGAGGAGAAATCATTGTATTTCATTCAGTATTAGAAACAAGGCAAATATTAGCAAAAACCACGTTTTTAACAATTTACTGATCACCCGATGAAATGTTCTGTCCAAGTGTCAGACCGAGGATGAACTGGAAATGTGCTCCTAAAGAGCAAATATGTGCAAATGGAAAACAGTGTAGTACAGTCGGAAGGGTGTGTTAATGTGGAACTGACAAGGGAAATTATCTACGACAGTTTGTGTTACCATAAGGTAGCAGATGGCACAGAGAGACATATTTGCCTTTAACATCAGCACAAGCAGAAGAAAATCACAATAATAACTATCATCACTGCTTCATCATCATCACTTAACATTATCTAATGATTTTCTGGATTTTCCTCCCAACTCTCAAAGATGTTAGATTTGTAAGAATTTTCATTTATTACACGATCATAGCCTTTTTAACCAAAACCTAAAAACTGAAATTACACAAACACTCTTGATATGGATTCCTCACATTGTCTTTGCCCTTTTTTCCAGTAAATAAGTTCAAGCAGGACATTTTACAGTGTAAAATTCAACTCGTAATAACTCTTGGCAAACCTATGCAACTGTGAACCTAGTTTGGCATTTCAGCGTTGTCGCATAACAACCAACACATTCAGTTCAATTTTATTCGCATTGCACCAAATCATCATCGGCAACTGTGGAGAGAAAAACTCCCTTTTAACAGCGATAACCCTCTAAAAGAAAAAAGAAAGGAGGGAGAGAAGTGTAAACTGTCATATGTAGGATCAGACGGGTTGTTATAATGGAAATAACAATAGTTATACTTATATCATAATAGCAGTACAAGGTAATAGTATATCCACTGATACTGATCAACAATAGGGTTAATACTGGCAGATGTCAGTGTTTGCAACTTTCTCACAAATGTGTAGATGCACTTCAAGAATAAAAGGCCACAGAATGTCTTATAACAGTTAGGAATGGTTGCCTGTTGTTTGAAGACAACAGTGATCTATAGGAAAGAGGAGAAACCATTATCGTGCTCTGGCTGCACAGACACTAATTGTTTCTAGGATTAGTATATTGTTGTGGTCTTTTCTTGGATTTAGTTGACAACAGAACAACTACAGAATATGACCAGGCTTATCCTTTAATCTCTTTAAATCTGTTTTTCCACTGCAACCTACACAATTGACACTTGCTTTATATGCCTCTGAAAGCCCCTTTTATACAACCCGATGACATCTGTCCAGGCCTGTATGGAGATCATGACATGCTGCAGGAAGCTGTCAATTATACATAAAGCAACAACAGGATTTCTACTTGACTCTGTTGCACGGAACTCTCACAGGCTTTGCCTCAGTCTCAGTGCATTAGACCATCAGAGTAGTGTCCTGGGCATTTATAATGTATAATTTGGGCCGAGCAGTAACAACTTTACAACAAACCTCCTGCCCTGAACCGATCCATTTGATAATATTCAATAATAGTCATAGCGCCCCTACCTGTAACAGGAAATTCATTTTAGGAAGTTATTGTATTGTTCAATCTGACTGAAACTTCACAAGTATGACAAAGGTCCCACTCCAAGACCACATCCAGGCCCGACGTGTGCAGTGCTCCCAGCCCTAGTTGACTTTACTTCCTTATGTTGACATGGAAATCTATGTTGAGAGAGCTGCAGAGTTTGACTCTTTCCATGAAATCTAAACATGAGGTGAGACCAATTAGTGTGATGCTGTGACTGCTATTGACTTATTAACATGATGTGTTACTTATTTACATATTGTTTTACATAAACAGTTCTATAGTCTGTCTCATGAGATATATCACTGTCTGGTTTGAGATTGGACACCAGAGCAGAGCTAGATTTTTTTCCTGTATTTTAGATTATAGATACTCTAGGTGTATATTATTGCTACCAGATTTCAGTATTAATGTATGGTATGCAGGGTATATAAATAATTTCATCAATCATTCATACGCAGGGATGGAGAGGGACTACAGAGCAGCTCGAGACAGTGTGTTGGCAACTACACTGTACTTCAGCTCAGAAAACAGGATTGACACTATGTGTTGTGTCGCAGTGGAGTTAATGACAGGGGTGTTTTACACGTACAAATACACATAAATGTAAAGAAGAAAATCCTTGTAGTATGAAGTAATTCAATCCAACAACATTAGAAAGATTTAATAAATGGGGATTCAATTAAAATTCAGAGAGCTCCAGATAGAGAAAATGTCCTCAAGCCAAGGTCTGCAAACAAACTAGTGATATGATTCTGTGCAATATATATAAAAATATTAGATAAATCAACTTCTTTAGACAACATCTGACTTAAACTAAGTATAATTCAATAATCTTATTATAATATTTATTGTCAGTTTTCACTGCAGGGATTATAAAAAATGAATCCTCTTTCCTCTCGTCAAGATAAAAAATAAAATAGCCAACATAATAGAAAGCAATTTCTTATGTGCATCTTAAAATATACACTGTTTTTAAAGCTGTCCATTGCAAGAATAAACAAGAATGAAGACTTTCATTTTTATTTAATATATGACTGACTTGATGTCAGTAAACAATTTACACTGTAAAGTGTATAAAACCCAGTTTCCTCAATGAAATCGTTTCATTATGAAACTTCCTATAAATCACCAGGGGCAATAACCAGTTAATAAGGCCATTACTGCCATGAATACAATTATCTGTACTTTAAAAGGCCTTCAGGAAAAAAGCTCACGGCCTTTGACAGTGCAAACAATGCACCGTCATTACGTTAGTGATTTGTTTGCCTCAGTTGGAGCTCTCGTTCAGATTTCCTGTGCAAATATGGTGAGATTTAAGCCAAGATTTAGGCAGGAAACTCTGTGGTGGAGGCACTGCAGTCAAGTATGATTGTCTTTAATTTATGAGGCAACGAGGTTGAAAACTCTCCTTGAAATAATAACCTTCCCGCCTCCTTATCTTACTCCCTTCATTCCTCTTCGCCCTCCTTGTCCCCACATTCAAATTAGCCGAAATAGAGAAGACTGCGATAGATTATTCCATGTTAAAAATGAGGTGGAGGTTTTCCTTTTCATCCATCTTTAATTGTTTTTCTCTCTCCCCTGGCACTCGCCGATTTAGCAGCGGGAGGTGAGAAAATTGCATTAAGTACCCCCTCAACCAAATAAATCATAAGAAAACTTCAGAAAAGAAGAAAAAACTCCCTTTAATTTACACCAAAGAGAGTGAAACAGACTCGTCAGTCTTTATAATAACAATTTAGATAATGATAACTCAAGCCTCTAATTTCCATTGAAACCGTCTGTGGCCTTCGAGAACAATGCATCACTCACGTTAATGCAGCTCTGAAAAAGTCAAAGCCTGTCAGGCTGCATATACGCACTGAGGAGCCACAATCACAGATGACAGAGATCTCTGATGGAGCGGAGATTGAAAGAATTACAAGCACTGTTCTCTTACAATTATATTGTGACGCAGATAACGTCTTTTTTCTTTTGTTAGCGCAGGCATTTAAGGTTCAATAGAGGTAATGCACCGGCAGAAGATAACTGCCGCTGTGCGTCAGTGCATGAGTGAGATACCAGCCAGTGGTCACATGAAGCAGAGCTCAACAGCAGCAGGTTAACCAGCAAGCAGTTCACTTCATATTCGGGGTTAACGCTCTCATCTTGCCGGCCGTGCCTCCTCCTGTATCTAGTATTCTTGTGAGACTGGAGAGGCCCTCTGAGGTGTAATTGCATGTTGACCCTGGAGGTTTGCGTGTGTGTCCGTGTGTTTGTGTCCTGGAGAAAGGTTGCTCACATAGTGGCAGTAATCGTTTTCTCACAGGTTTCAAGTGAGAAAAGCAGTGATCAAACCTGGGGTAAGTCATGGGATGTTGGAAGTTGGTGACAACGCCATTGGTGCATCAGTGGCTCACAGGCCATGTGTGCTTGGTTACAACAAACTGTATGGAAAGCCATTAAGGTCAGCATGCAGCTGAAATAAATGTGTGTATTTAATTATTATTACCTCTATGTGTGACTGTGTGTTGAATATATAGTAAACACACTCATGCAGACCAGTACCTGATCTTTGACTGTCACCAACCAGACTCCATTTAGACCTGGCATGAGTAAAAGCAGGTCTGACTGGGAGCTATGATGACCCAACAGAGGCTAAATACCTAAGTCACCAACCATTGGTGACTAAAGTGTTTCAGGTTTTGGGCTCTGATCATACCTTGTATTTTAATAGACCCTGACCCATGTGCATTTTTGGGGGCTGATGCCGATATTAGGAAGTTCAAAAATGTACAATACTGATATAACGGGCAATTTTCATATTTATTTAAAATGTTAATGAAGATGTAGTTATTAAACCCTTATGACAAAGAAACTTAATTGAGGCTTCATATTTTACAATGTAAACATAAGCTTTATAGCATATAAATATAAATAAAGCACAAATGCACTAAAGTATTTACAGGTAAGCATACAGATGAATGCACATTTTTTCTGCATTGCTTATTCTGTAGAATAAGAGTTTTCATATCGGTGCATGTCAGCAAACAAAAATCCTGATATGTCTTAGCTCTTATCATCCGATTATATCAGAAAATCGGCTATCAGTCGGGCTCTAACTCATACCATGTCATACCAGAGATGATTTTAAAAGTCACAAAACTTTTAAACTGATGAAAGTCAAATCTCCTGTTCGTTGTGAATGTGTCTATAAAAGTGCATTATTGCACTTTTGCAGCTATACATGTTTATGCTGCGGCTCAGAATATTTATGTTTTATTGATATTTGTCAGCTAGGTCACCTTGCCACACCCACACAGACACACACACACAGACTCAAACACAGTTTCCACTGGGACGCAGCTTAACATCCCTACTGACAAATCCTTACACACAATTTGTAGCTACAGGGCATAGAGCCTGACATCGAAGCTGTCAAGGTCAGAAGCAGAGAGACTTGTTCTATTTGGGTGTTGAGGCAGGTGATGTTTTAGACACAAACACACACACACACACAGACACAAACACACACACACACAGAGAGCTGCAGTTGTGACACAGCAGTCATTTTATTAACGGATTGAGCGAGGCCTCTGCGTTTCCAAACATAAAGTACGGAACAATCCAAAAACTGAGCTGCAAAATCAATAGTGACCACACACCCTGCAGTCATATATTGGAACACCAGTGGGGAACACAATAATCATAGCTAATGGAACAGTCACATGCTTTGTGTTGTAAATGTTGCTAATGTTGTGTCGACCTACTTCATTATGTAAGGCCCATCTTTATTCTAATGGAAGCAAAATAACTGAAACCATATTATATAATTTAACACATTTGCATTTCTTATTGAGTAAATTTAATTTGATTTGCTATTCATTTAATTGTTATTCATTATAAAACTGAATCAACATCTGAAGCTTCACAAAGGTTTTATTTATTGCAAAATACGTTTTTTTCTATGTTGTGTTGTTTGTTCTATGAAATATTGCGGGACACCTTTTCTGTGAACTCCCTCTCATCTTGTATCTCGCACCCCCCATCATTCTTCCTCCATATTGCAGTGTTTTGACTTCATCCCTTCTTCTTGCAGGTCTTTGGTAATAATTCTTCGAAATCTCTCAAATCTCTCAGAGGAAACCTGTTCAGAATCGCCTGTAAGGTTTCTGCAGCAGCATGTACAGTATCGTCCGTATCAAGGATGAAAAAGAGCCCTGTTCAGACCTGGGATTAACTTCCTTTCCAGGTGGTCGGATCACATGTGGAGAGTTTTTCGTATATCATACTCTGTTGGGTTCCTGTATAAATACCAGGTATGATCAGGGCCTAGATCCTGAGACATTCTATTTCTTCTTTAGTTCCCGACTGACTGTTGCAACTTAGGTATTTAACCTCTGTTGAGTCGTCATGGCTCCAATTCAGACCTGGTATTACTCAGTGATTCTGGTATTACTCATGTCAGGCAAGTCAAAGAGTAGGTACTGGTCCACATGACTGTATTTTCCAATTTGAGTCCCAAAATAATGATCTGCACTTGGCCTAGTGACTCTGACATCTGCCATTGCAATAGCATAACTTCACAAAGAGACATCAATGACCTACATAACTACTCCACACATCTTAAATACACGAGTAAGGACGCAAGAAACTTCTTGGAGACAGAAATGAAAGAGATGATATATCTTCAATGATCTAAGGCCAAGTCCAGTTGCACTCAAATCAACTTTTGGATAACCATGACCTGCTGACTGGAAACCCTCAGACATAAACAATATTTGTAACAGCTCAATATGTTGAGTGCTGCCATGGAGTAAAGAAAACCTTCAGATGAAGCCGCTGGTAAACTGCAAATTAATAAATATGTATCATATATATATTATTTATATATTATTTCTGCAAGTGGCCAAATTATGCACAAATCATTGACAGTCTCTCTTTCTACTCACAGTTCTTTGTAGAGCAGCTTTTTTTTAAAATTGTTGTATGGTTACAGTGCAGCACAAAGGCAGAAAGGCCCCACAGCTGAAGGAACGTACCACTGACGGGGGGCAGTGGCGGCTGTAACATGATTTGTCTGTGTCTGTGTCAGCGAGGCTAAATAAAGAAAGTATTGACAGTTTAACATCTAAAAATCATGTTGTAAATTATTCCTTTGTAAAGAAACAAATCAAATTCAATTGTATAAGTGCAAAGTGCTTTACAGACAATGTGTAAAAAAGATAGAGAGAGACTAGATAATAAAAACTTATAACCAACACTTACATTTTATGAAAAGAAAATAGAATAATAAAACTAACAATGATTCAAATAAATAGATCATGAAAAGATAACATTATAAATCACTACATAATTCAGACTTACTTGCTGAGTTTTTCATGTTAATGTTTAAACGTGTTTCAGCTCCTCTCAGATCCTCTGCAAGGCTGTTCCAGCGACTTAGAGCCTGATGGCATAAAGTAGCATTGCCAAATGTTTTGGTTGACTGAGCTGAATCTCCTATGTCTGCAGTGGTCGACACCGGCAGCCAATAATATCTGGCCTGCCATATCATCTGTTAATCTTTGACTTTAATTTCACCATATTAGACTGAAACAGACATGAATGACTTAAATGAAAAAAAAACAGCAGTTAAGTAAATCATTCAAACGTATGTAAGCGCCACAGGTGAAGAATGATGAAGTAAGTTTCATTGTGTGAAACATTTTTGACTATAAAATCATTGCAGATAAACCAGGTAGCATGAACACAAAGTTTTCTAACTTCACTCTGCAACATTGACTGTTAATGAAAAGCTCACAGTGTCCAGCACAAACCAAAAAAGTGACAGTATATTGTAGAACTGTCTGAGGGGGACTCATTAATGACATTAACACAGGACAAGAAAAACAGCCCATTCCAAACAGGCAGGTGCAGAAAGGGCACTGGACTAGTAAGATAAACCTCAAACCTAAACCATTTGAGCTAAACCATTTCCACCAACAAACACCTCAGTGAAGTAAAATGGCCAAATGGTATTAACAAGCAAATCACCAATCCATCTCACCCAACACTTGCTAATGGGCTTTTGCATTGGCATGATCTCATTAAGCTCCCTGTAATCTCTGCAGTAGATGAAGGCTACTTAACAAGCAGCCTTAAGCCCTTCAGCAGGCTTTCTGTCAACGACTGGGAGCCCATGGTTAGCGCAGACGGACACCCTGAACTGACAGACCGGAGCAGAGTGCGTGGAAGAATCGCCACAAGCACTACGAAGCTGATTGGGGCAGATTTACAGTCTGGCATATGACTGGGTGGAAAATAGGAAATGTGCCAATGGCTTGTTAGCTCCTGGCATGTACACACTGCAAACACACTATGTTTATATTTTTGGTGCTTTGGCAGCAGATGTCCCTTAGTACTGCTGCTCTATACTGACTAACTAAGGTTAATTGCTGAAATCTTCAGAGAGTGATTAATAGATCAGCCACATGAGATAGACTGGATTACACTGAGGAAAATGGCAGAGTAAGGATAGAAACACACGCACACACACACTCACATATACGCACGGAGTAGAAAAGATAAATAAATAAATGACCCAAGCTTTAAGACTAATAGAATCAGCTCCAAACGCCTCGCACCTCCTTTCATAGATTTAAAATAGATCAAAACAGACGGGCAGAGGGATCGCTTACAATTTGATTACATTGTTAAGAATATTGATGATAAGGTGACAATTTCAACAATGTCTGATGAAAGCACTCGTAAATCCAGAGCAGCCTGCAGAATGTTCTATCTTTAAAAAAAGGACCGCTTACATCTGTAGGTGAATGTTTTATAATCCTATCAGAAAGACAGATGTGCTCCGAATACAGCAACAGAAGGAGAAACACAATCATCCACAAACACACACTCCCTCTCCTTTGCATGCAAACACAATTTCTGCATTTACATGTAGTTCAGTAAAAAAAAGATTATTCCTGGCTTTCAGCGGTAACCTGATTTCGTAAACGTTGTATAAACCGGAAACCCGGTTTACTTTATTGGGTTAAGGGATTAGGAGGAACAGGTTAACACAGCTAGATTTCTGCTGAGGGTTTCGAAACTTGTTTTTAACACCTGTGCATGGGCATGACAAAGACCCAGTGCAGGGGACGATACTGGCAGCAGTGAGGCAGGATAAAAAGAAAGATTACAGCTGATAGGAGAATACCTTTTTCCAAATTAATCACTTCAGCAGCAACAGAAAAAATGGCGACCATTCCACAAAAACTGGATCAAGGCTGCATCCAAAGATTTTTAGTTCTGGATGGAATGATGCTGGCAACCACGTTCACTTCCTTATCAGTCACGATACATCCTTCCCTGAGTTTTAGTCGCCTATCACGTGACCCTTATTAGGAAGAAATCTTATTAGCCTTGACTACCTGTCGTAAATGCAACATGGATGACACAAGCCCTGCTGTTGTAACAATGCCAATTATGGAGCAGTGATATGTTTGCATTTGTAATTTTCACCGTATAATTACACTATGCAATGTATTTACCACTATTTGTACATAGTTATTACCTGACATGTACAGTCCTCCATTGTCAATGTGTGGAATATCTGATAAAACTCTGTTTCTATTGTCGCACAATACATTTTAATCCATCAACTTTCTGCACTTTAGCCTTTTGGTAAAGTCTAATATGTTAACACATTTCTGTTGTTTTGGGGCTCCATAAAATTGATCAGATAATTTGCTGTTTGTCTTTTTTATTTTGTTTTTGGGAATAAACTCAAATCACCTCCAAAAACGCTCAAGGTCCCACATCGCTAGGTTTGTTTACGATTATGGACGGCAATATTCAGACTATTGACCTTCCTGAATAAGACATTACTCAGATTATAGTGTTTACATGAGTTGCTATGTCTTAAATCAAAGTATGACCATATTCAGGTTAAAGCCATCAGAAATGGCTTTTCTCACGGTAGTGTCTTATTCAGACAGATATAGTGTCCATGTAAATGTGTTAAGTTGTTAATATCAATCATTGTGCAAGTTAGAACAGAGCATTCATGGCCCAGTGTTTGTAAATGGTCATGAAGATTATTTTCAACAAAGGGCGTAGGAGTAATCTGATCATCTACCATATACTGTATGGTAAAAACATGCATTTTTCCTTTGCTTGTATATGTAGTGAATAACACAGTAAGCTTTTAGTTTGTGGGGAAAAAATTCAATTGGATATAAAACTTCTAATAGCAGTGATATTGCATTGATTCGTGTCAGGCTCAAATGGGAGAGAGGAAATATAAAATCCGTGGATGTTCCTATAGCAGCAGCCCTCACACACTGTCTAACCTTTCCTCACATAGCCGCCACCCCAGCCCCAGCTAATGGCACTAATATCCTTAGGACATGTCTGACACTACCTGTGGTAATGTGACCAGCAGACAGCTCATTCTCTCTTTCAGCAGCACAATACAGTGTCCACTCATTCCAGTTAATGAGGGTAACAAAATAACACATCAGCCTCCTTATCCCTGCAGAGAGAATAACAGTATGAGTAAACTTACAGTTCAGTAAACTGAACATAGGAAAAAAGAATTATGCTTTGAACAAAAGTTAGATTGTACTCAGAAGTTTTCAATTTCCCTTCCTTACAAAGCATTTACAGATAAGACACAAGTACAAAAACATCCATCCCGGATTTGTCTTTTTTTTTTTTTTTCTCCAAACCAATAAACTAACAGAAATGAAATATTGAAGAAGCCCCACAACAGAGACAGATACTGAAAAAGCCCAGACCGTACACTCTGAAATGCTCAAAAAGCCACTTAAAGCCTCTAAAGCAGTGATACAACATGCACACAATCGTACATTCAATCTCAAACTTTTACATTTCAGTTCTTAGCTGAATTGTATATTTGAGAGTGATTGCGGTTCTTCTGATAAAAGCACCATTTGATAACGCGACTGCACGCGCTGCACTCGGATGTATCTACTCTCGTTCATTATTTATGCCGCGGTCATTTTTAGTCCCGTCCTTTTAACAAATAAAATAGTAATAATAGAAAACATTACCCTAAGCTGTATGGCTGCATTTAAATGGCATTTGGAATCTCTCAGTGCTAAAAGAGGGAGAGCACATGCCCAAAGGATTACTTCATCTCAGAAAGGGACGCTCGTGTGTGCGTGCGTTTGTGTGTGTGTAAACAGTATATCTGTAAGTCTGGTAGCAACCATTAAACACAGCATGAACACACATTTAAAGAATTTAGTACTCTATGCCTATTTTGTAACATCCAACTGTTCCTGTAAAGGTATAGGTGGAACATGCGGTACATTTGTATTTGTATTTGTGTGTATTAAACGCCTCGGGCCGAGTAATGACAGCTCTTTTCTTTTATGTCCTTTCCTCTCTCATCCCTCCAGCGTCCAGACACTCTGCAGGGCGCGAGTTATGACAGTGGAGAAATACTGACCAATTTCCTCCGACAACTGTCCACATCAACCTGTTATAATGTCTCCTCTCTTCTAATGTATATTGTTACTTCAAGTCTCGGTAGCTTTAGTCGCAATTTCCATTTGAGTCTTGGTGATTTGTTATTGTTCCATTAAGATATAAAGAAAGGCTAAGCAACATTTACTTAACAGCAGACCCTGTAGAATTCACCCTGTTTCTTGATGTCCATTCTACTCCTACTAATACTCTCGAAGGGTTATTGCATTTCTGGGCGGTCAGAAACGGAGACTTTTGTAAACAATGTTGCAAAAAGCCAAATTCTCTTCCTGTATGCGTCTTATCGATTACTATGTATCCTTCCTGGATTCGTCACATATTTAACGGAAATAGCCTCATTGAGGTTGCCTCAACAACCACAATAACAAATGTTGGTGGGAACAGTTCCACCCTGTCGCTGGTCCAAATAAAGAAATCCCTGGTTGTTACTTTTGCAGCATTTTCTGCAGCTAAGCAAGCAGCTGCAGAGGAGACTATCTGAATGTTCATGTTAATGATAATATTTCCAGGTATTTCGTGGATAATTTCTGACATAGACTTAAAATGCTGATTTTGATGAAGGCGTGGGCCAATTGTTACCCCTCAAAAGACTAATATGTTTCCCTCAGCTCTCACAGTGGAATATCATCTGTGATAGTATATATATATATATCTAGTGATGGACAGCATCTTAAACTGGAGTTAGATCCAGCAAGTTATGTTACAGTGGTGCGAGAGCAAAGATCCATTACAAAGTTCACTGCAAAGTCATTAAGAACAGAGAGGAAACCTTTCAGTCCCAATGGAGTTGGGTGTGTTTGTTAGAGTGACGGTACATTCGGTTTGGGAAGCCAAGGATCATTAAGAATATATATCAGTCAGCCATTTTTCAGCTCAGTGAGTGGGGTGACACAGTTTTGGTCAAGTGATTGAGGGGACATGAACATGAATGCTTGGACTAAAAGCTAAAAAGAATAAATCATCCCTAGTGGCTGCAGAAGCTGCTGTTGCTGGTCAGTGTTACTTTAAATACATGTCTTATCTGGGACACTAAAATGTAAAATAACAGGATCCCAATTCGAACAGAGTCATAAAGTCAGCAGCTGTGCTCATTTAAATCAGCGACCAGCATCTATCTAAAGTTTATGATAACATTAGCCATACATACGCGGCTGGACCAGAGGTGCTGTGGCAAAACACCACAGGTTGAGGAATTATGCATTAACTTACGGATTCAGATTTCAATTATCAGAGGTCGACTACCTTATTTCTTTTCATGAAGGGTGGACCACCAATTGTTTGTGTTGGATCATGTTAACACTCATTCAACCCACTTCAGCTCTACCCAGGATTCCCTGGCTCCAGCAGAAGCTGTGCAACCACTCAATCTCTATATTTGACATCATGCAATGGTATTTATTGTTCTTGCTTTCATATAATGCTCTGTTCCATGAATCAAACACTATAAATAGGCATTATGGGTAATCTAGAATACTTCAAGTGCCTGTACAAAGAATCTGGCACTGCCTTCGGTAGAGAGTTTGTTAGAAACCTCCTTTAGTCTGGCTTCTTCACATGAAAACGGGGAAAAATAGACGCACATTTATTATGATCTATGAGTCATTATTCCTTCGAGGATGTTGTTTCCTATGTTCATGTGATTCTGGAGATGTCAGCAGCACTCAGTGCAAACACCTCGTATTCTGCATTACCGCTGTATCCATACAGCCGAGGACATTTTAGGCTACTATAAGCAGGAGACATTACTGTAGATTTATCCCTCCTGTCTACGATGCCTCAAAGCTACTGCAGCCGTACATTTTTTGCTCCTTTCTCTCGCTGAAAGAAGCTGACAGGTGCGGTACACATCATCTCTTTTTCTCTCTGAACCCAGAGGGAAACAGTTCTACCTCACAACTTAAGGCATTCAGCAAAAACGATTGATAAGGCAGCATTGTGATTTATGTAGAACAATGGCATTGAGTAATTTACAGTATGGAAGATTGGCGAAATCTTCTGCCTGGGCATCTGATGCAGTACCTGCCTGTTTTATGGTCCTGTGTTATTGCTCTGGAGCTACTTCAGAATTATTTCTCCCCCCTGGCTGTTCTACCTGCTAGTGCTATCCGACCTCTACAGCTCATCCAGAATGCAGCAGCTCGACTGGTCTTTAACCAACCTAAGTTTAGTCACACTACTTTGCTCCTTTGCTCCCTTGACTGGTTACTAGTGGCTGCCCACATCTATTTCAAAACACTAGTACTCGCGTACCGTGCTATGAACGGATCGGTCAGCCAGTCTTCATCCAGGATATGGTTAAACCTTACACCCAAGCCCGTCCACTCTGCTCTACATCTGCCAATTGGCTTGTTGTTCCCTCACTGCGAGCTAACCACTCAGAAAAAATCTCGACTGTTTGCTGTCCTGGCTTCTTAGTGGCAGAATGAGCTCCCCATTGACATGCACTTACTTTGTAGGTACTTGATTCTTGTTGTTCTGGGTTTTTACCCTCATGGCTGAATGCATTTTTTGTCAGTTGCTTTGGCTAAAAGCATCAAATAAATAAAATCTAATGTAATGTCCTTGTCATAAGTGGGTCCTTCTCAAACAGTTCTACGATATACTGTCACTTTGTATTGTTTGTGCAGAGCTTTTTTTAAACAGTCTATGGTGCAGAGTGAATAAGAAGCTGTTTTCATCCTACCTGGTTACCAATGATCTTTACCTGCATTGTCATCCACTTGTAGACCACTGCTGTATTTTATCCAAGGACATAGAAGAGGACAACTTGGTCCCTGCTGACTGGTTGCATGCTGCCCCACCCCCACTGACAGCTTTATTTCATTTTTATGAGTATTGAACGAATCACACAAATCGCAAAAAACTTGGCACTGCACTTTATCAGGCAATTTATCAATACACATGTCAATTCTGAAGCCGATTATATCAACGATTTACGAGACGGACATTTGTAGAATTACCTGGTAGATATTGCACAATTTTATGCAGAGATGACATGACTTTAAGAGCCACATTTCTTATTCATAAAGTGAGAAACAGTGGTGTTTGTGGGTGGTTGTGTTGGGTTGGTTGGATTTGTGCATCATGTAGAGAACTTATGTAAAACAGCTACTTTTATACAGTAAAGCATGGACACAACCTAACAAACCCTTGCTGGGCTGATCATACAGAATGTCCACATCTCATCATGTGCTGTTTCCAAATTCACAGGAGACGTGAACAGACGTCTCCTAAAGGTCATCACTGACTGATGCTACAGTTCTGCTGATTGACATCTCAATCCAGTCACTTCTTGTCACTATGGTTTATGGCAGTTGCATTTTCCCCCCAGGCTCCCTATGGGCTATTTTCTTCACTGCAAATACTGAAGGAAACTCAGATTTTATTGCAGGCTATATGTGAAATAAGGCGTCGCAGACAATGGAAAAATGAACTTGCTGTTCCCTATTATGTCTCACTTTCTCCCTACACCTCAGATCTTTTCTTTGTCTCCTGCTCTCTCCTCTGTTCCCTCCTCCTTCTTCCTCTCCGTCTAAGTAACCTCCTCATCTCTCAGTCTGTCTGCAGCAGTCTGCCGCAACAAACCTGTGCCGTGTTGAAGTATGCTAATGAGGTAGCAGCATATGGCTCATTCCTTATTTAAGCTCAGCCATCACACAGACAGTAAGCCACTCAACTCACCGAGCATCCTGTCTCCCTACCTGCCCCCGCTGGATCGCACCACGCTGATCTCTTAATGAGGCTCAAGCGTTATCACAATCAGCTCAACGCACCTGGCAGGATCAGTAACTACTGCTTTATCACTTCAATCTGGGCTACTATGTAAATCCTGTTGCAGAACAATATGCAGAGAGCGCTTACTTAACACGGCGCATTGTATGAAAAGAGGTGGAAACTGATATGACTCGCAAACTGCGTGTGTGCGCACACACTCTGGCAGAGACATTAATTCATGCATACACAGACACACACACACACACACATTTACCCACTGACAGGCTGGTATGTAACCCTCTTCCATCATGCTGTTGTAAGCACTCTGTCACTGTGACAGTCCTGCTTTATTTGGTGATAGGAGGGTACGACCTTGCCTATCTCGCGCAGTTAGTCACGGATTTACAAGTGCACACACATACGCGCACAAATCACTGTCATGCCAATGTAACGGCGACTTAGGCTGAGGTTTGATACGCACCGTATGTGTTTGTGGTGGAAGTGAATGAAAAATGGGAGCGTCAAACCACTCGAGGATATATCCCTCAAGTTGCTTTTAGAGCTTTTCTTTTTGGTTTTCATTACTATCATTATACCACAATGTATGTTATTATCATAAGCATTAATGGTAGAACTTAAAACAGAGTGGAAGGATAATAATGTCTTAATTGAGAAGAAACTCATAATATTAAAATAATGAAGTTGTAATTGATAAGAAAATTAACATATTAAAAGCATAAAGACCTAATTGAGAGGAAACTCATTATTTTACAAGTTCTTCTTCTGATAATATGAAAAAAAAATTCGATTTTACAAGATATTTTGAGAGAAAAGTTATTATTTTACCAGCATAAGGTCAGAATATTGCGAGAACAGGGCAGGCAACAAGCAGATCTGGTGATATCCCCCTAATCACATGACACATAGCTTAAAACGTCAACATGGCCCTGCTACTCCATCAGAAAATCTACTTCAGCACAGCAAAAATTACACAAATACATTTGAACATGTGCGGCAGCCGCATATTACAAGAAAATATAAAAGCAGGTTTTAAAAATGATCACATTCACACCTCTAATAAGCAAGCGAGGAAAACTCATCATGTGAGGAAGTTTTAAAATATCCATCAAATCTTGGTGAAGAAAACAACATCCCACCCACCACCAGAAAGAGGATACCACACTAAATCCAGTAACTAAAGTAAGTCGATTTATCTTTTCTGGTAAAGCAGGTGTAACACTTTTTATGCAGCCTGAACCACATTGCACGACACGAAGAAGCTTATCATTTACATAGGAGTTCATTGTGTAAAATTCTGCATATCCATCCTTGAATAAATTAGGACAGATCCAAAAATGAGCCCTTGGATGCTTCGCTAAGATGTGTCACAACCTGTAAAAAGAAAAAAAGAGCTGTGATGGATTCATGTAGCTGGAATCTGAATCTCTTAAGTGTTACAAGGCCTTAGTTCTCTGTTTAGAACTGCTCTGCTTTCCCTGAGGGCTGCGACGGTACACTTCAGAACAAAGGGAAATAAATGGCTAAAACTAGTAAGATGGTGTGTGTGTGTGTGTGTGTCTGTGTTAAATACATCTAAACCACACACTTCCAAATATAACTTCAAACAGCTCTGTGTCAATGTTTGTTCACCTCGCTGTCTCTCATTCCCAAAAGACACAACACTTCCCACTATACAGTCTCCCTCAGACAACTGTGTTTGCCTTAGTGAGGCCAGACAAGTCACATATGTTTGATTAAGGAGAAAAATACACACACACACACACATTAAGAGATGCTAATATTTGTATCCATGTTCCCTCTATGTTTCTGTTTTAGGAAAACAAAATCCTCTCAAAACATTATTACACAAAGACGAGAACTTGAGGCCTACAAAACCAAAACATAACCAGGTCAAACTTCTGTAAACTATAATGACAACAGTTTCTTCCTATGAGCTTGAGGCACAGTGACACATTTCACGAGTAAAAAATAAAAGAAGCTGTATTTTCATGAGACAGCTTTGCAGTTTGTCTGTGTCTTTATAGCCCATCTTTTTATTAGGTATTATATCTCAGCATTAGAAAATATATCATCTATATAAAATGAGGACCAGAGGACCCACCTCGATCTCTATTGGTGCTTTTGAGACTGAAGGAATTCTTTTTTATAATCATCACCATCATTTTCTTCTGCCTCTTCGATTTAAAATTTTGAGGGTCAAAACGTGTGTGGCGGGAAACTTTTATGGTTCTAGATCATGGACGTGTCAATAATAGCGTCACTCAGGCAAACGAAGCAGCACACTTGGCATGTGTCACATATATTTGTGAAACTGGGTACGGACCTGTTGCATGTCCAGATATACAAAAAAGCCTTTTGGGACCACAGCCCTAACCCATCAGGAAGTTGGCCTCTGGGTAGTCTAGGACCAGGGTCCTGCTTGACATGCACAAGGCGTGAGTGCTCATTCAATGCTGCTTGCAGATTTAATTTAGTTATAATATAGGATCAGTTGTCCAATAAGATCTTACAACAGCTTTTGATTCTCAACCTCCGCCATTATGACTCCAATAACCTTTTGTCACATTTTCCATACAATATATTTCAGTTTTGTGGTGCCTCTAAATGTCGTTGTATTGTTTCACTTACTGCTTTACTCATTTCCTTTCTGCACTTTACTTCAAGTCTGTCTAATTAATATCCCTGATTTCTAAATAAAGCCAAAAAAAAATCAAAGACTGGGCTCTTTGAAACATGCTCTCCTCGCTCGTCTTTGATAAAACTTTAATGAGACCTTTCCAGATTGATACGTGGAACTCTTAAGGGAGTAGAACAGTTATCACTGAGGGTCCTTGGGAATAAAAACATGTGGAGAAGCTCATTTATTGACTTTCACTTGAATGGAAGCAATGTTAAATCATTATTATGTTGTTTTTGTTTCTTAAATAAAAGCAAGTTTGTGAGTGCAGACATAGTGAAAAGACCTTCCATTTCCCTGTTGTCATTCTCTGGTTGATTATAACCCTGGTGAAAAATGCAGCGACTGTTGAGAATGTTCTTATTTTAGTTTGTAATAACTTAAGAGCTTTTTGTGTCGTGTGTCTTTGTGTCACTGTTAATACAAGTGTTTTGACTCACTGTCCAGCCTCCTCCATCTGTGGTCATGTCACAGTAGACCTGGAAGCCTGCAGGGTGGTGAACAGGAAACACGGAGTAGATGCCATCCTCCCTCTGACCACTAGCGTACAGATCGCCGCAGTCACGTGGGCGCGAGCCTAGGGAGAGGTGAAAATAGAGGAGGCACGAAATTAAACGAGGCTCGCGAAGGCAACGAGCGATCTGGGCTGTGAGAACAAAGAGAGGAGATGAGGAAAAACATGAGAAAACACTAGTCACACCCTGTCTTCTGTCTGCAGAGGCACGGTGAACATGAGGCGTGAAGTCGTCTCGTCGGAATGACACACCACAATGTCAGCGTTCTCTGCTGGTTGGACAGTTTTTCCAAAAATGACGGATCTCAAAAAGCACCATGAGTTTGTTTTCTTTTCAAGGGGTAGGTCTTTTAGTTTGAGAGCAGGACTCATTTATGTTACATTCATATTTATTAATGCTCTCACTCAAAACCCCACTCTTGTACTTAGATTGGACAGATTTCCTGCATCCCAGTTTCTGCTCTATCCTCACTCTCACCAAGCTATTGTGCGTGTGTTAAATGTCGGCTCTCTGATATTTTTCTTCTGCTCTTGGATTTTTTTGTCCAACAAGTCCGTCAAAGTTCTCCAACCAATACAGGTGTAGTGGTGACAAATGAAATTGCACTTGCTTTGGTTACTTTTGCTGTTGGCGGAGAGAGAAAGAAACAAGGAAGCTTTGATTTAGTTTTAAAAACTAGAGATCCTTGATCTTGCTGCTCCGTGTTTACCAGGGATCTGCTGGAATCCTGCTCAATGAAGGTGTTTTTTTTTTTCTTTTAGCACAGCGACGGGAAGACGTGTAATAAATGATAATAAACGGTCCTCTTAAAGACATAAAGCTAACGCATCTACAACAAGGGCGGGACAATTTATCTTGTAATCACTACGCATGGCATTCTTTTGATCAGGGAATTTTGACAGAGTTGTTACACAAAAAAAAAGGAGAAGAGCTGAAGCTGGAGTGAGCAAATCCAAGCACAAGCAGGGTAGATATGAGAGCAAGCAGGTTTTGAGTGAGAGCTTTACAAAATGTGAAATAAATAGAGTAAGTCCTGCCCTCAAACTGAGAGGCCCAACTGTTGAATAAAGCTACGGGGGGGGGGGGGAAATGAGGAGAGAAAACTTTCTGTGTTGAGAGGGAGACACCAAAAAAAAGATGGATGCCGAGACTGATGTGGCGGAGGATAAAGATGGAGGGCCAGTTGTTAAATAAAGACGGGATGCTGTGGAGAAGAAGCACAACTATAGCACAGAGACACAGGTTTGAAAGCGGACAACAAAAGTGAGGGAGGCAGAAGTACGGCTCACAGCGAGGAGATGTGTACATGTGAGTGATACGACATGAACAGAGAGTGTGCAGGATATAAAAAGAGAATCCATGAAGAGTCTGTGCGTAGACAAAGTGACAGAGACAGGAGGCTTGTAAGCTACAGCCGAGCAGAACAGCAGCACCCTCGTCTGTGACTCAGAAACCCGTCTTACACCAGGGATACAAAAAAATCTATTCCCCAAGATGAAGGAGAGGAATTCAGTGATGAGTACAGTGTTATAGATTATGCATGCCAGCCTTCACCGGGTCAAACTTCTGAATTTAAAACAGCCAAGAGAAATTTTTTTTTCTTACAAACCCTACATGATATGGGATGTTTGGTCTCCCTGAAGCTTTTCCGTCTCTCTGTTCGCCTAATAAGCTCCAACTTTCATCATCATCACACGTAAATGGTAGAATTTCACAGTCGCTCTCTTTCATTACAGGAAGCTGAAGCTGTCTCGGTTCCATGGGACATTAAAAAAGACACTATCATCATTATTATTAAGAATTTGCGACTCTATAACAAAGGCTTTCAAAGTTAGGTTTTTTTTTTTGTTTAATGATCCTTTGTGAGACAGAAATTCCTCTTCCGTGGACCCTCGTATCGATCGTGCTGTTACTACACGTCCGCTTGCTTGACTTACTTCACGACTTCACACAGATTAAGTATTCTGTTCTGTTCCATTGTTTGGTAATTCCTCCACATTGCTTGTCATTTTCCCTGAGCACAACATGTAACCCTCGCACTCTAATTGACGTGATGTGTCTGAAGTAGTTTCCCGTCACGGCTACTACCCGTTCTCCACATTACTCGCATTATTCTTGTTGTCATTTTGCCCGTCACTAATGCTTCCTGTCATTTCAGCGCCGGCTGTTCACACCCGCCCTGCGGTAGTTATTGCTTATCCGAGTGGCCTAGTGTTTCCACGCCTTCAGCCATCGCTTAATTCCCGCACACACCTGTGCACCAGCTTCCAATCGCCCAATCAGCTCTCCGGCATTCACCACACGACCACTTTCCCTCAGTTTCCTGCCAGGCTGTCAGGTGCACATGTTGCCGTATTAGTCCCCTCGACCTGTTGCCTGTTTCCACCTGCGTGGGCAATTATCTTTTTTTTTTCCTCAATTTACACCAAGTATCAACATGTGATCTCCGTCTGGATACATCACTCAGACAGTAACACCTGAACCACATGCATCATTCATTGTTGCAAGATGAGACATGTATGTTTGCTGCTTTTTGTACCAGGCCTTGTTAAGCTCACTAAAAGGTTAGGTGGTCTTTTTTCACTTCTTGGGTTGTTTTTAATTGGTCATGCTCTACGATCTACTGCCTTTTTTCATTAGTGTTGGTTATCTCTTTTTATTTATTTTCAAGCAACCCTTTCTTGCTCTTTAAGAATCTTCACAGACACCGGCTTTATTAAAATCTATCAATGGCTTTCAGGACGTGAAGAAGATTACAACGAATAACACCAACAAGTATTTAAGAAACAAATTACAAACCCTACCTTTAAGATATTGGAACATATTTGCTCCTCACTAGAAGATGTACATTCATGGCAATGAATGTTTAAAGCCTTTCATGTATATACTTTTTGTATACATTGACTTTGTATTGACTGTGTGTTACTAATCATTAGTGGAGAACTGGTGGGGTTGAGTGAATTCCTGAGATTCATCATGTTTGTTTGATGTGATTCATTTATTTCTGTGAGGATGAAAACAAGATGGTTCTTCTCAAGGGGTTCCTCCTGCTAAAAATCTGATCTTATCTGCCTGAGTCCTCTGGTTGAGTTCCTTTCCTACCGAGCCTTTACATTCCCACCTGTAGAACTATACTCCTTTTTGACAAAGTGCATTTCTATTATTAAATAGTCCCCCGGGCTGTGTCCATAGATCTCATAGATCCCAGCTCCAAAGTAACTGCCCTTTGATGGTCTATAAACACTTAAAGGACAAGTCTGGTGATATTCTATATTTTTCTCACTGCCAACAATTCCCATGAAAGAATCAACGTATACGATCGCTCTGTTTCTCAATATGTTCTGACACTGTGAACTTTTCTGGTTCCTGCTGAAATTGATTTTATTAAAAGGGTTTTCCTAAATCAGGTCACCACTGTAGTTTCTAACAGAAGGAACTAAAATCGGGGACTAGTTTCTGCTGCTGCACACTATACATTTTATAGCAGCGGGATGTGGAACTGACACAAAAGACAAAGCCAATGTTTACAAAGGAAACATCACCTAATGTGAGTTCTTAGTGTGTGTTGATATAAAATGTCGTGGTCATTGGCACGGAGCAATAAGCTAACAGGCTCTGAATACACAGATTATAGCTGTTAGCAGTGGGATGGGACCTCTGAGGAGAGAGAGACTGTTCTGTAACCCGTCTGTGTGGGGACAAAATCTTCAGTTACATAAACCCTCCGAAACAAGTCACTCTGACATCGCAGGCACTGCACAGTAGGAACTGAACTCATTTAAATGCACCCTGCCCTCCTACCTTCAGCTTGCACTTCTCCTTTAGTCACAAGGCATTACAGTTGTTTCCAACCACAAATACGTCCTGCATCTTACCTTTATTTACGACTTGACTTTCTTACTTTTGTTTTAAAATGCATTACTCATAATTATGAATTATTTATAAAACAGCAAAAATGATAATAAAAAAGTAGTAAATGTCAAAGCAATATGCATGTGCTTATAGCTGACAAATGCTTTAAACTTTAACTTGTAAATCCTTGCGGAGACAATGGAAAAGTAGGATTTGCACACACGCATGAGCATTAAATCTAAAAATGTGCTGGTAAGTATGCACGTATAGAGTATTTATTTATTTTTTATTCTGATCATTTATTTGCACCTCAGTATGAACACTTAGTTTATGAGACAGCCTGTAAAATGGTAAATGGTCTGTTTTTTATAGTGCTTCGCTTGATGACCACTCAGAGCTCTTTAGATGAAAGTTTTGCAATTCACACAGCCTCTTACAATTCATCTAAGTGCAGCACTTTCTCTATCACACATCACTTATACACTGCTGGCAGGGACAATTCAGGGCTCAGTACCTTGCCCAAGGACACTTTGGCAAGGGAAATTGAAATGAGACTAGGCCCAAAACCCCCGGCCCTCTGGTCAGTGGACGACCCGCTCTACCTCCTGCAGCCTGAGCCACAACTGCCCCTAGGTCAACACGAGAATATGTTGCATGCCAAATAAAACTGCACATGTGTATAATATGTTTTATATCATGTGTGATTAGTGCTGATGTTTTTTCTTTTTCTACTTCAGTGTAAAATGTCTTTGATAAAATGTCAAGGTTGCACTTTACAAAAACCCCAACTGCCTCTGGGTGCTGTGAGCCAATACCAACTATTCGAGTAGGAGTTGGTGGACTTGATGTAAATTGCATGTACATTACATGTAGATGAACACACTGCTTTTTGGTATTTTTCTACACCATACAACATTTCGATGTATTACTTTATTATATCATAGCGAGCGTGTATAACAGTATAAAGACGCTTCCAACCTTAGGCACAAAACATTTGAAGCTCTGTCCATGGTGCTGAACCTCAGAGCTGGTTGGTCAATTTGTCTGAATGTTGTACAGCTTCACTCCTGACATTTACATGGCTCAAGGATATCTGTGCTTTAAATAGGTCAGCGTGATGCACACTGGGAAAATTGTGAATCCACGAGGCGTACCTGAATTTCAAGTAGCAATAATAAATTATAAATCAAATAACAGTGACTTATAGCGCCATTGCCATTGCAAAGTATTAAAGCCTAATAAGGAAGTAATTTACTGAAGAAAATTATTCTAGTTAAAACTCATTATCTCCTGGCTCTTTATAAAAGGGAAAAAGAAATAAGGAAAAGACTGCCACTGCAAATAATTAATAAGTATTTCTGCATAAAATAGGGCTGTTATTGAAACTTCTTTGTCTGTATTGAGCCTCCATTATGACGAGTGAGGTGACATATCGCAGCTTTAAGAATAAGAGTGGGTGAAATTACTGCTGTTTTAAAGATAACAGTCAAAGGCCTTGAATGCTTGACAGATTCAGCGCCATGGAAAGCATAAATAAATATGCACCAATAAAAATAAAATGTCGATGTCACACAGAATAGTGAATGTTCCTTGTGCAATGGGAAGGAAAAGGTCAAAGGTCTGCGTATGACCATAATCAGGGGCATTAAGGGTCTTAAAGGTCCAGTGTGTAAGATTTAGGTGAAAGGGAACTATTGTCAGAGATTAAATGTAAAATAATCCTCATGATGTTTTCACTAGATCATTTCATCTAAATTGTATGAATTGTATTTTTATTTACCCCAGAAAAGGCCTTCTATATCCAAATACTTTATATTTAGGTCGAGGGGGTCCTCTCTACAGAGGCCGCCATGTTTTTTACATTAGTCCAGACTGGACAAACTAAACACCTTTTGAGTTTTTATGACAACTGAATGCTTCTACAGGTTATTTTTCATGTTTGGAAGGGGAGGTTGAGGTGAGGGGTGTTCAGCTGCAACATGCAGTTTTAACACTAGATATCACACACTGTACCAGTGCAAACCAAGGTAGTAAAGCTCAAGTGTAAACCCCAACATCATCCAAAGTATATGCTCCATTTAGATGTTCTAGTCTTCAACCAAACGCTAACATTACAAAGCTTTTAGCAGAAGGGTAGTGGTATGGGGGCTTTGTGAGGGGGGGTCTCAGGCCATGGTGTCTTTGCAAGTTTCTTGTAGCCGATCACAGAACTTTTAAGTGAAACTTCACCCAGAAGTTTTGTCAGAAGTGCTCCTCCCCTTCAAAAAGTGCCATGAGAACACGATGCTGGGAGGGGCTGTTACCCTCCCCGAGTTTCCTGATGACAAAGAAAATGGTTGTCCTGAGCTGTTGAGCAGCTGGTGCAGAAACAAACTGGGTTAAATCGTGTCTGAGGAGAGCAGTGGTTCTGAGCCATTTGAACCGCTGGGACAGGTGGCTGTCTCAGCCAGTGGTTCACACAGTGTGTGTGTGTGTGTGCGTGTGTGAGTGTGTGTGTGCGAGTGTGTGTGAGTGAGTGTGAGACAGCCGAGGGGCAGGAGACGTCTCTGAATGGTTTGATAACATAAAGATGTCCCAAACAGTTCACACTATGAAAGCATTGGCCCTTCAAGCTCCTAGACATTTTGACCATGTTCAATTCCTAAATGTACTTTTTTAAATACATTTGGTAATAAATGTGATATTAAAACCATAATTAATGTATTTCATTTTTTAAAAAGTCACATAATTTAGTTTACAGCACAAAACACACATTTAAGTGTGCAATATCTCTTTGAGTATTACCAGTGTAGACAAACACAATCAGTTGTTCTTGTGGCCCCCCTCTCAGCTTGAGGCCCCGAGTAATTACGTACTTTGCCTCCCCTGCTGCGGTACAAAAATACAATATAGGTTTTCTCACTTATCTAATTTGTATAGAAATTTTTGTTGTAAAGTTTAATAGTAAAACCTTCTTACACATAAATCTATTTCTCAGCTGCAAATGGAGGAGATGCTGGTATAAGGAAAATATCAGAAATGAGCTGTAACACTCACTCACACATTTGACGTAAGTGGACACTGTATCCACCAGCAAAAATCCATGAGAGATTCTCCTCCAGCCACAACAGAGCTGATGTAACCCTCCTCACATCCTTCCACTGGATGCTGACTAGTCCATGTAAAATATGAATTGAGAATACCTAGAGTTCATTTATCATTACTGCTTATTATGTACACTTCACCAAACATTTCCACTTACATTCCCCTCTGTAATGCATGTGTTGTTTGTGTGTGTGATCTGAGGGAGAGCCAGATCAATTTCAATTGTGTGTAACTTACTGTGTGTGGATTGCATGCAACATTCTTACATGCACAATTTAAAACACTGTATAACATGAGGCATTAAACATAAATATTACAATGTTCATTCTCATTCTCTCATTGTTAAGAGCAGTATTGTGACTTCACATCTCATTGCATCGCATTGCAAGGTGTTCTGGTAATTGTGCTCTCCCCATACACTGGGCACACACTACACAGATCATAAATTGAGTAATGGTTTCATCAACAATGGGGACCAATTGTGTTTCTGTCTCTGTCATCGTTATAATTAGCGCAGAGCCAGGAGACAGCAAATTAAAACTTGAAGACATTATTGCCCAATCGGGCGATGATACCTATTGTGAGATAACCATTCTGCAATTCTCTGTTGATTGATTTATTATTTATTATTTACCGTCACCACAAATTCGGCTGTGTTTTAATGTAACTGTGCGAAGGCTGGAACGTTCTGGAAGGTGGCGTGAGGCATAAATCTGGAACAGAAGCTTTAACCATCAGTGCTAATGTTCAGCACCATGGACAGAGCTTCAGCCAGCGTGTCCACCACAGATCTCCAAAATACCAAACATTTCCGTGTGAAGAAAAACAGCCCTGTTTGAAGCTTTTCACATAATCCAATGGGTTTTTAATGATTCATTAAACTAAACGATTAAGAGATTTATTTCAACCCATAAGGGAACACTTAAATCAAACATTTTATCTGAAGAAATCAAATTTGCCATAATTGGAGATTCATATTTTTTACTCTGCAGCAGCAGCAGCACTATGTAAATTATTGGTATCCACAACCATGGGCCGAACCAAAGCTCATGTTTACGCTGGATCCGGGTTGTTTTGGTTTCACATTTCAAGTTAGACGTATGACATACATCCTGTCATCACCTAGGTGATCTGCATCAGAACTTCTGCTTTTTAGAACTGAAGAAGAGCAGGAGAGTTTCTTGATAAAAAGACAGATGATTCAGTATAACTTTCAGCCATTGTCAGGAGACGGCAGAGGTTTGAGAAAACAACAGCTGATAGGTAGCAGGTGTCCCAGATAATTACCCAATTGCATCAATTAGGCTGATGAGGCCACATGCCTAAACTGTTTGTAAAGTAGGCTATTAATAAAACAGCGTACATGTCGTGTGAAGAACTGCAGGTTCTCCGGCGAGAGTGAATCAGAAAGTTTGAAAATATACTTCAGCTCTTGTGTCACAATCTAAGTACATGACCGTGCCCTCATGTTTGCAGATGTGTGAAACCTACATTCTGGAGTCTCACTAGGGAACGAAGAAATAACGTGCACGGAATCTCTGTCGCTTTATTATCCCATGCCGTATGCTGTACATGATCGGCCTTCGCTCTGTGGCTACCGATGTGAGGCAAATCCAACAGGGGAATGCTACTGGGTATATCGTGCCTGGTTAAAAGCCTTCCAATGGGATGCTGCCTCAGGCCTTTCTCTGTCTCACAGCAACACAGCCCAGTGGACATACAAGTCATTCCTCGTGTACAGTAAAGAAATCCACATCTCTACCAAGGCCACTGGATAATGTGGATGAGAAGGGGCCCAAGGAAGCATACTGATATCACCAGGAGGGGTTGGGTTGGATGAATATGTGGTAAGATGGATGACGGACAGACCACACTGGAATATAATTTTACAGAGTCTGGCTGACTGAGGGAGGGATCTCGACATGGAACAGAGCACAGTGGCAGAAGGTCAAATGTATACGAGGGTAGCCAGTGGTGTATGAATTATATAAACAGAAGCAGGGGGACAAATTGAATAGCAGACAGACAAATCTACAAAGGAGGAATCGTATATATACTGTATATAAAAATCGCACCACTCATCATTTCTCTTACCATTGGAGCAGCCCTTCAAACGGGCCCCTCGGACTGGTGCCCTCTGTAGGTCGGCCTTGACGCGTGCCTTCAGGCCCACGTTCTCCTTCTGCATGGCATTAAGAGCGTCGCTCACCGAGTTCACCACCTTCACCATGTTGATCTGGCTGTCTGACAGCAGCTGCAACACACACACAGCAGGAAAAAGACACATTTACAGCTGAGTTTTTTATAAAAGTGAAGTGTTACCAGGCTTTTTGGTGTATTTTACCTGAATAATTACAAGTGGTGCATACTTTTCATTACCTCTGATTATTTACCAAGCGCCTTTAAAACCTTCGGGCATACACACAGCACTTTCAATTTATTTCATTACGTTTAAAAACTATTAAATTGTCAGTGGCAGAGTCCCCCATTCCTGCCCTGAATCCAAATGCTATTTGATTACAAGGACACGCGTTTGTGTAGTAATGAGGTATTTGCAGAGAGTAGAACAGAGCGTCCCGGGCAAAGAAACATATTTGTGAAAATACAAGTATAGCTACAGTGATATTAACAAGACATCAGAATGTCCTTATGGCTGAAAACCTAGTGAAATACACGACTTGCTCTTCTTCTTGCTTATATCCGAGTGACTTGATGCACACAGTGATCCATGAACATGTCATTCTGAATGGATCACTGGTACCTGTGTTATTAAAACATTCCAAGCCAATCCACCAGTAACCACCTGTGTTCACAGTCACATCGCACATCAACAGTAATGCATGAAGGGACTCATCATCTAATATGATGAGAAGGAAGCTGAGAATGTTGGAACAGACCACATTCATGTGTGAATTTATAACCTCCACAAAGGAGTTTGTTTGTTTGTTAGTTAGCAGGATTACACAAACACAACTCAACTGATATCCATGAGGTTTTGTAGACGGGTGGGGTCAGGAAAGAACCTATTAAATGTGGTTTTTTTTCTATTTCTTTGAAGGATTCACCACAAAATGAAACTGCATTTGAAACTTGTATTTTTTAAGTACTTTGTTACATTATTTTGATACAAAGAGTATTATTATTATCATTATTATTACTTCTCCAGGTTCACATGTCCATGGAAAAGGAGATGCAAACATGATTTCCTGGTCGCGTGATGAGATATGTACATCTTTGAAGCTGCATAAACAGAGTGACATTGAAAAAATATATTGAACATTCCAGGCTGCCTGGAACATAAGAAATTATATTAATGCACTTTATATCTATATTAAACTCATTTTTATAGTTAATGCGCTACAACATACACTTTATTACCACTGGTACGGTATAGTCCTTTAGGGACCTTTAGGAACACACAGGTGCAAAAACCCAGTATAGCAAAGACACCACATGGTCCTCTATCCCACAATGCACCCCAGTGAATTGTGTGAAACACATAGAGCCCTGTGGGAAGGCTGGTGATGAATGTATGTGCCCAGGATTGGCAGAGAGCGGGGTAACCTCTCTGATCTGCTGTGGTCACTCTGTTTCCTGCAGCCCTTTATGTACTGTTCATTGTGGAAAGGTCGTTTTCACACGGTGCCCTAGTTGGCCAACAATAAGCACAGCCAGGTGTTGGGCCCTGTATATAGATGACGCCATACTTTTGAAGGTATGAGGAATATAGCTTTTCCTAATGCTCACATATATACGCACAAACTACCTTACTTTAGTCTCCACAAAAAAACACATACACATTGACCTGCAGTGTGCAAAGTCATGTATAAGGAGTCCATGGTCTTCCGTCAAAGGTACAGTATGTGTGTGCAGCTATATTCAGCTGTTACAGCTGCGATAGGCACAAACTCCAGTGGCTTTTCTCTGGCCTCAATAACAATGCGACACACCTCTGAGGCATGGTGAGCTGCACTGCAATCATATTATATGGGCACTGGAGCTTTAACCCACGCACCAGACCCAAACAACAAGACACAGTTACTGTATGTGCATGCCCACATTAAAGTACAAAGAAAAAACACATGTGTACAGCACACACACAAGAGAAATGACCCATTGTGCACAGCAGCGAAGCAAAGAAAACTGGGTTTTCTGTTCTCTGAATGTATCATTGTTTTGCAGGAACTTGTGTGCATGTCTGTGTGTGTGCATGTGTGTGTGTTCATGGAGGGGTTAGGCAAACTTTTCCACTGTTTTCTCGCAGGTTTTGCTATTATTAAACTGCCTAAGTGTTGTGTGTACTTCCCTGCATTCAAATTTATTTCCAGAGTTGTAATTTATTTGGTAAGCAAACACTATGTTTGTCGGCGTGTGTGTTTGTGTGTGTGAGAAGGAAGAGACAATAGCAGAGGAGTGTCTGCAGTCTTAATGCTAAGCCTTGACTGACACATCAATTAGGATCGCGGTGTAATTAGCTCTCGTTAGGCAGACTTTACGGTGGCTCACAAAATCAAGTTAAACCACAGCGCGGAACACAAGGGGCTTCGTTTTTTACGAGTCAGGCTTTAAAATCCAGGCAAATTTAGGTGTTTTTAACAGATCTGCTGCAGGCTCATTTTTTAACAAGAGATCCCTGTTCGAGCTCAACATGATCCGCACACTAATGTGCACTGCATCTGCACTGATTTTCTTTTTTTTTCTTCAGTCTAGTTTAAAAGGAGTTTATTTTGATGTTGTGGGTCTAAACTTAACTGCATTACAGACGGCTGAAATATTTTTCGCTGAAGCACACGACAAGGTTAGCCTTTTTTTTCCGTCTGAATCAGATGAAGTAAACACTTATCCCTGTGTGGCTGAAATCACACAACAGCGAGGAGTCGCGAGGCAGAAACCGGCAAGTTGAGATAAAAAAATAAAAAATAAAAAAAGTAATTTGGTCTCCATCTGCCAAACAGAACATCTTCACCTCTGAGACGAATGCTGTCCAGTCAACTGGAGCCTGTAGGAGCTAATGGGAGAAGTGAGAGGAGCCATCAAGTCACAGTGCTCCTCTCTTTCCTCTTGACTGGCGGAGCCCTCGCAAGTTGAAAATAATTTAAAGCCTCAAGCCCATTTGTACAATTCCGTGGCCTTGTATTATAAATCCAAGTAGCCAAGAGGTTTGAAATGTAATGAGAAAAACTTCAATCCACTGCACTTCCCCTGGACCTCTGTCAAAGCTCTGCATTGACAGGACATGTGCTATAATGGAAAAATATGAATGTTTCTGCTAAATATTAATTCCCTGATTTTTGATATTTTTACTGAATGTTGTAAATCTTATCCAGTTTGACTCCGAGGAATCAAACTACAGCTCAGAAACAATTAGAGGAAGAATTAGTCAGTTAATCACGGAAATTAATCCACTAACTGTTTTCATATGTTTTTTCAGTCATTTGTTCTATTGAACCAATTTCTCCAGTGTGAGGATTTCGGGTTCTTCTGCATTTTATATAATTGTAAACTAAATATCTTGGGTTTTGCCCAGAAAAGACAAATCAAATTGATTATATAACATTAAACTCTGGGACAACTCTTTATTGTTTGGCTTATTACACAATTAATAAATCCATCAAGACTATGAAAAAAATGGGAGATTACTATAATCATTATTTGTTGTACATCCTGCGAGCCTGAAATATTCATTAATGAATATGATGCTGTAGAAACATCATGTTTCCAAAGGGGGCTGCAGCCAATCCCGCCAGCGTATGCACATTTACACCAACTGACAATTTAAAGTCTGCATGTCTTTAGACTGTGGACAGAAGCTGGCTTGCCTGGGGAAATCCCACGCAGACAGAAAGAACCCAGCTGAACTGCGATTCAAACCGAAACCCTTCTCGCTGTGAGGCAACAGTGCTAGACAAAGAACGGAAAGATCCAGTCGAGCCGAACGTATCGACTCTTAACCTCATCCTCTCTCACCGTGCTGCACTTTACAATGCAGATATCAGATCTATTTATTCTCATCCTGAACTTCACAGCATCTTATTCATCTCTCAGTAGCTGTGGTGGAGAAGCTCATCTTCATCCCCTCCACCTCTTCTTCAACGGGATCTGGATGGCTAATTGTTCTCCCTGTGTGTTGTTTCTCTGAAGCCAATAAGCTTCTTTTTTTCAAAGAGAACTGCTCATTCTGAATTCCGAGGGTGAACTAAAAATACCATCCTGGATCAAAAGGACAACAAGGTGTCATATATTTTCTATCAACATACTTTCTTCTCATCCTAAAAGATGTTCGTGTTAGATTATTAAAGTCCAACTGCACTTACAGCAGCTACCAGTAAACACTTGACTTGACTTGGGGTAAGAAACCAGCACAGGATTGTGCAGTGAACCTCCGCCTCAGTTACTGTTTCCCTCTGATTAAACTGTCTTGGAGATCCGAGACATACGGGAGTTCTCTGAAGCACAGACACAATGAATAAAAGATTACCCTGATGATGGACAGAACCTTCACGCATTAAGGGGAATGTTTTCATAGCAAATCTGATCCACAGAGTCTCTGATCTTTGATCGGGCTCTTTGATTTTGCCCGTGTGTTGTTTAGTGGGGGGGCTAAGAGTCCAGCTGTGAGATTAAATCATCATTAATGAAATAAATTGGTGGAATGAACCACTTACTGATCTGGTCTGACTTCAGCAACAGTCCCTCACACATGCTTCAACATGGTCTGTATTTTTTTCCCCACTCAATTTATTGTCAGTTCAGATCAACATTTTTTTTTATATTTAACAAGAACAACATGAATTTCTTTTATTTCTCATCTCATATTGTAATAAAATATGACAGGATATTCCTCATGTGGAAGGCAAATAGCTTACTGTGATTATATTCTGTTATTTTGTAAAAGAAGATTTGTCCATTTTGTTGTTCGTAATTTCCTTTGTATTATAATTACGATATTTTTGATCTTTCAAAACGATATTCTTAATTCCTTTGAATTGGCAAGCTAATTCTTATAACTACCACTTTGCCTAATTGAAATCCGTTTCCATATTGTTTGTGACTTTTATCTACTTTTACTGCTTTTGAAGTTGGAAGCATCACATCCCTGGTTAAAATGCTGCAACAAGCAGTGAATTTTACTTTCTTAAGTACTCAAAGGGCTGAAAAGAATAAACATCTTGAGGCGATAAGGTTTGTTCCTCTACAGTAGCAGAGCTTTGCCCTGAAATCCATGGCAGTGACTGTGGGTGCTGTTTCAAAGCATTGATATTCCACAGGCACATAATTCAGTTTAACTACAACCCGTGGTTCAGGGAAATCATTAAGTCATGTACTTCCTGGAAGACTTTTACCTTCTTGCAGCCTTTTAGCTGAATGTCAAGTCAGTTGTAATTGTGAGAGACGTATAATGACAGTTGGACCTCTCCATTTTTTAAAGCTGTGCAGGTCATAGACCTCTGTGCTCTTCCCCACAGGGTTGGCTGTGCTGGTTGGAGCAACAACAAGATGACAGTTAAACCTTCATATGAAAAATACGCGAATAAGAAATAGTTAAACTTGTAATCATGAGAAAGGTGATCGGATCTGGAAACCTAGGGGTCATTGAAAAGACCTTTAAAAGACACAGGGTAGGATTTAAAGATTCATATTGCAGTACTGAGAAGAATTGACCTTAAGCGTGATCCTGCGCTTCTTTATGTAAACACAAGACACAGATCTGTTCCTGTCAACAGGAGGCAAAGCAAACAGCAAATGCTTTGACATACAACTACTCTAAGTCACTGAGATAAAGCAAATGTCAGTTAGTTATTGCTTTTTAAAATGTGGTGACTGATCTCAATGGTCACTTTGCCGGTGATTGTTACTGAGAGGTGAATTGGTGATTAATGGGGGTAATTCATTTATTGGAATCCGTTTAGAAAGCTCAAATCCTTTTAAATGTTAATACTGATTTATAGGCTAAACTAATGAAGGGACTGATTAACATTGAATTCTACAACTGGAAAAATAATAGTGTGTCAGGTATCATCTAGAAATCAAGGGATACATTGCCGTCGTTATTGTTCTTGAATCTAAGTGCCTCAGGGTTCAGTTCTTGGGCCTCTAATGTTCAGGTAAAGGAGGGGCAAAGAACCAAAAGTGCTCAGACACATTAGACCAATGATAATTAAATAAAATAATAAACAGTCGAGAGTATAGTAACATGAAAATGATTTGACAGTGTCAAAAAACAGGCCAACTTCATATGGTCCTATTTTAAAATGCTTGAATTGTTCTGTATTTTGTAGAGAATTGCAAATCCGGCCAAAAAACAACATTGTGGATGATCTATCAGGTCCGCTGTACTTTGGGTTTCAAATGAAAATCAAGAATAACAGTATTATATAAGAGTTTAGATTTGGAGCTAGCAATACACCTCTCCTTGACTGCCACTTTGAAAACCTGAGCTATATGTATACCGTAGTTATATTCCACTTTGTTCCTGGTTTCTCCCATCAGCGTGATTTGTTTGAATGCAAAAAGGTGTGCTTTCATTTACCTTTCTATTTTAGGCTTTGAGCTATGAAGAACTGAATATGCATATCTTTGAAAAATCAGAACTGATTGTACCTAAACTCTTTGCAATCAGATTCTGCTGCTCTACACTTCCAGGGCTCGTGGAAGGGTTTCTGTGTACGTGGCAGCGTGCAACTGTTCTTCAAGGGGCTGTGGTTCACACAGAGCTATTACTAACACCGGCACAGTCAGCTCTATGTCATTGTATAAATCAGAAGTCCTGGCCACAGGTGGTCCATAGATCACACACTCACACCATGGTGTCAGGCAGAAACAGCGGATGTGCACACCACATGCCTCGCCTCCAAAGACAAAATCAATCACCCAGAATTTCTGGGCTGCCAGCGCTACCTCCACTTAGCCTCTGTGCCCACTGCACTGTGCCACCTACACCCCATTAACAGCAGTGCAGTCCTCGTTCTGCTTCCATTGTGCTAACAATCAGCACCCATGTTTTTTTTTTAGCCCATGGAGACGGACAGAGCAGTGAGTTTCTGAGCGATTTCTAAACAATGTTCAACCCTGAGCTAAAGACGCCTGGCTGAAAGAAAGCTGTATGGCTGGCAGCTGCAGAATAGAGAGACTGAGCCTGATGGGCCAAAAATAAGGGCATGTAGCGGTAAGATTTCCCACGCACATTTAGGAAATGTATCGTCAATAAATCAATGTGAACAGTGTGAAGCTAAAGGAGGACTAATTATGTTTTCATCTGGAGTCTGTCTAATTGCTCTGGGGAAACATTATGTAATCTTACTGCGTTAGTGAGGAACTTGTTCTGTTTCTTCATGATTTTTTCCCCAGTGACCTCATCTTCAAACACCACACTGCGTGAGTTATGGCCTGTTGCACTCTAATCTTGCCCTTCGTGATAGTAGGCAGTGTGAAGAGAAATGAAGATGGTGGAGTTGAAGCTGGATTAGTGAATGATGGTGTTTTGATTGTGCAGACAGGAACACAAACCGAGAGAAAACTTTCAAGTCTGATGAGCCACCAGGCGTCTTAAGGTGGATTTACAATCAATACATATTGATAGGTGTTTTACAATCCAGGCCTCAGGCACTGTACAGTCAGTCTGTCTGGAATTCAATAGTGAGCGTTGCCAATCACAGATCCAATGATTTTAGCCATAAAGAAAACAACGTGTTACAATGGACCAGAGATAGAAATATGTTACCACACTAGAATCACAGAAATGCCACTTTTTTTAATCCTGTTCAAAATCAATGTCAAGAGACTTTTATTTTATCCATTTTTGCTTTCAGCGTTGTGTCTGTACTATGATTTTAATCTTTAATCTTTTTTTGTCTCATATTTATCAGCTGTAATTTCTTTGAATCTGCAGTTGGACATGAAGCCACATTTTGCTACAAAATAAGATTAATTTCATCAGTACTGGTGGATAGAGCCTGACCGTAAATGATTTTTGGGGGTTGATAACGATAACATTATTATAGAGTAAAATAAAAAATTCCATTCCAAATACCAATATATTGGCCTATAAATAAAACATAAATTTGGCAATGATTCTAAAGATGTATTATTGAACTATAGTTAAAAAGAAATGTATTTGACGCTTGAATTTTTATACTAAAATTGTGAATAAAAACAAAACATAACTACAAACAAATATATAGAATTTGACTGGAATGTTAATGTAAACATGAATGCACATGTTCTCTGCAAAATGTTTAATATTGGCCCATATCGACAAAAGTGATAGCAATAATTCTGTGAACAGCTCGTATCAGTTGTTTTTTTTATCTGGCAACTGATACAATGGTTGGGTTCTAATAAACTTTACAAACTTTAATAAACTGCGAGGACAGATTATCCTGGATTTGTATTGCCATTATGTATTGTGTTGTTAGATTGTGTCTCAGTAAACAGGTTTGTGTGTGTGTGTGTGTGTGTGTGTGTATTTTACCTGTATGAGGCGTCCCTGCTCAGTCTGCAGCGTGTTCAGGTCCTGACCCAGGCTGCCTTGCCCCCTGCGTAGGGATTCGTAGTCCATTTTCAGTTGCCCCGCGTGCGCTGACAGCTTGGCCACCTCCTCAGCCAGACTGACAAGCAGAGCCCGATCTTGGCCTTTCACCGACTTCAGGTCGGAGTCGTGGTCGGTCAGCGAGTGGAGCAGCGACGTCTGCACACCCTCCAGGCGCAAAAAGTTACTGTTATAGTCGGGACAGTTGGGGTCGATGAAGATGTTGATGCGAGAGCCGTCGCCTCTCTCGACGGTGACCAGGGCGTTCGCTTCATCCTGATTGGTGGAGATGTGGGGTAGGCCATCGGACATGGGCGGGGCCTGGTAGTGATTCATGAAGAGGATGGTGCCAGTCACAGTGACAGCGAGCAATACAGCCACAAAGAGGAGGATGGTACAGAGCAGGTAGCTGCAGCTCATCCTCTGTAGGTGGGTAGGAGAGAGGGAAGCAGGGAAGGAAAGAAGAGAAAAAAAGGAGATGATAAATTCATAAATGCGGAAACAGTAAAAAAACACAACATAACACCTGCCTTATTAAAAAAAGAAATGACTTCCATTCATCACTGGAGATATTTTGAAAGCCAAATGTTCAGTGTTCAGTGATATAACCATATTCCCATCTGTCCAAATGTAGTTTTGAATGATTTATGCAGCACTGGAGAGTTAATGCCCGCAAGACCTCTCGAAATTTCTAAATTCTTTAAAACTAAAGGCAAATTCTGTCCGAACATAGTGCACGCCAGTCGAGTGGCGGTAGTGGTGGTGAGATTGATGGAGGATGCTGACCTGAGGCACTTCTGGTAAACATACAGCCCAGGCACCACGGTTCTGTCTTCACATTTCATAGCCAGGAAGGAAAACAATAAAGAACCTTAAATAAGCAGTAGCCAGGAAGACAAATTAAAACTAAAGTGTCTCACAAAGCCGATAGGATGTGAATGAATGGACTAAGAGGAGAATCGTCTTCGAGGAAAGCCGCAGACCTCTACCAGTAACAAGGTCTCCATTAACTTGACTATAAAAGGCCTATATGAAGGCCCTTTATGATCTGCGCTATTTTCCCACTCAGGTCCAAGAGAGAAGAGAGTAATATGTCCCACCTATGCATGATTGGCAATGCCTAGATAGCCCACCCCCGCATGTATCTTCCTCCACATTAATCAGCAACTGATGTCTTTCTGATGTTTTTCCACACCGGAGGATGTTCTATGAGAATGTGTGGGCCGGTGTGCGTGTCACTGTGTGCTTGTTATCTGTTTGTATGCGGAAGTGTGAGCAAGAGCGAGCTCATTAATATGTAAATTGGCTGCACAAGCACAGCCAAGCACACTAATAGACAGCTAATGGTCTGCTTTACGAGAAAGCTTTATGGCTCCTTTAATACGAGGAAAATCGATTGCGTTGTGCAGGAAATCCGCTGTGGGTTTGCCCCATAGTCTTTGGGAAGAACACATAAAAATAGAAGTTCCAAGTTCCCAAATGATGATGTTGGGGCTGAAATATGGTTTCTGACAACAAGTGTGGAGGGAAGACGCCAACATGGTTTTGTTGACAGAAAACGTGGTGTCTTATCTGGGATCTGATGATTTCTTCTCACATGGGCCTCAATTGTAGCCCTCGCAAATGCACACAAAAAAGGGGTTCATGCGAGATGGGATGTTGTTTTTTTTCTTCTTTTCTTTCCCTCACATCATTCCCATCTGTACACCCCTCGGCTTCATTCATAATCCACATGGTCAGACACGTACGGGGCCTGGGGCCAGTGAGCAAATTTTGCTGAGCCTGGTGAGTCACTGCTGCATGCCTCTGCTTTTTTGTGTGTGCACAAAATAATAAATGTAATTTTGCAGTGATTTTTAAAAATGTAGCCCATGAGACAAACAGCACTAACATCGACTTGGTGAATACAATTATATATGCATTCGGTAGACTACTTCTTAAATGTAGACTGAAGAGAAAAAACATTTTGGACAGACTTTCATGTTTTGTTAATATAGAAATGAAAATTCTGAAATACAAAGTCCACTAAGCACATTGATTAAATATATGCATTATTGTTTTCCTGCGACAGCCAATTTTACTCTGGCTGCTATTTTTCTGGACACCGCTACTTAAGCACTGCCACTGGAAACTGTCCCTAGGCTCTGTTTGTCCAAATGGTTTGGAAACCATTCACAAACACACACATGCATTCACACACTCAAACACATACAGTGTACTGACAGTGCTCTCCTGCCACATACACTTCCACCACGTAACACACACACGCAGTTTGAATGCCGCTCTTTGTGCCAAAGACTTGCAACAGACAGCCGAGCACATTCACATATTGCACATGAAAAAACTGGAGCACTGCTTTGTCGAAACCTTCCCACTTCTCCCTGTTTTCTCACCCAAATACATCATCACAGAAAAGCGCTCCAGGGGAGTATTGCTGCACATCACAATTTTTTTTTTGTCTCTAACTCAACATGTAGACCCTGACTGCACTATGAAATCTCTCCTTGCATGTCAAACAGTGTTTTAGTGGGTTTGCTTTTTTTCCCCCTGTGTATGTGAGTGCAGGTGCAGCCGAGTGATTGTGACTGGGCTAGGCTGTATTTATGTGTGCATGGGGATGTGTGTGTGTGTGTGTGCGCTGCATAATGTGTATAATGGCCTCACTCTGCAGAATGGCAGCTATGTTACATTAGAACAGTTTGACTGAGCTCGGTCGCCAGCGGGCCAAGACATCAGTGGAAGCCATCAGCTGCACTGCTCTAAATTCATAGCAAAGTGAATGTTAGCATTCTTAATATGGGGGAAGATATATGCTGGCCCTCTTTATTCTGACAGTGAGACACACACAGAGCTGACAGACATCTGCACACACACTGAAATACTAAGACAAGAGCAGCACACTTTTCCCATGAAACTTTTTAAAGAATACACTGTTAATGGGAATAAATGATGTCTCCAGATGCTAAACCTTCAATCCATTATTGTTTCTGACAACTTAAGGTACAAATAGGTAACGGTTCAGCCAGGACTGAAGGTAAATACAGGAATCGAAGGTAGCATATTATATGCAGGGCCCTCATAAATAAAGATAGACAACACATCTCCATTTCCCCTGCTGAACAAAAATGAAGCAGTGATTGTGGAGTGGGGTCATGGTACCGAGGTCCTGACAATACAACGTTGCTAAAATGACGAGTCAGTCTCTACCGTCAGATACGATGTTTCACCCTGTTTTTATGGCATCAAATAACTCACTGAAACCAACTGGGAAAAAACAAAAAATTCGAACAAGAGACCAGACTGTAGCGGGCACCACAGTGTCATTAGCTTCATTACTACCACAGTACCTGTACTACCTGTTCAGATGTCCCAGGTCTTTTTATTTTTTATAGTAATAATCGCTCAAACTATTTTTGATGGTGAATGGTTAAAAACAGTTAAAGCTGATCCTCTAACATATAATATTATTCTTGGTTGTTGTACTGGTATAAAAGTTTCTCTCAATATCGGCTTGCCAGGAATGGTTTAATATTGTATTTGAATGAAGGAACAGGCCCAGGTACGATATTTTGTGCTTCCACTTTTATGAGGTCAGACTGACAGAATAAATTGAATGAAAAAAGAATGGTAATAAGGAGTGGAGTTTTTCATGCTGCCTTGTTTATCTATTCATTGGTCGGTAAAAAATAAAATGCAAAAGCAACCTGCTTCATGTCCCAGCGGTAAGCTCTCAATTGGACTCAAGAGTTTTAGAAGAGTAATAGCACAGAGAATAGGATGCAAGTAGCCTTTTAACACGTTTTATTTTAATGAGTCTCTCAATCTCAAAGCAGGAGCCTATTCAGTAATTAGTGTCAGACTTTCATATCCTCTCCAGTCTCCACTCATGCCACAACATGGGATTTGTTTAAAAGAAAAAGGAAAAAACAAGCAGGGTATTCAGATGATGAAGTGATAGAAAAAAGAAGGAGGCAAAGAAAGAGAGAGAATTCCTCTGTATGGAAATGATGATGCTCTCCCACGCAAAATCATTGGCAGACAAGTCTTGGACGAAAAGTCTTTGTTCACTCCTTAGGTGAGAAGGAAACCAGCTGGAGTCTCCCGAGTTCTCTTTCCTTTCTAAACACAAATATACACAAACACATATGTGGACAAAAACTGATGTACACACAGGAAGTCATTCAAAAAGATGCTGCCCAACTCTTGCACATGAAACATCTTTGAATACAAAAAATTGTAGGAATCCTGATTCTCACTTTAACAATTTCCAAGATGTTTGCTTTAACCAATCCCAATACATTCAGCTAGAGCTTGAATTCCACTTTCACATCAGTATTCAGTGCATATCTTCTTCCCACATTCTGCCAGGCTCCTTTTCCTGGTGCATCCATGATCACTCGGCACAGTTCAAAGAATCTGCAGGGCTTAATCCCATCTAATTCTTGTGTGTTTGGGTCCTCGCAAGGAGGTTGAGCCTACGCTGCTGCTCGGTGGCAAAATGTAATGTGTAATGTGCAGTAATCCTCCGCACTGCCAACACGGAAGCAGCAGAAGGAAGCGGATAGTGATGAAAATCGTCATCAATTATAACAAATCTCCCCCGCAAGTGAAAAAAAGTTCACGGTGAGGCTCTGATTTTACTGAGAGGAATGTGGTGGAATATAAAGATAAGAGGACATTTAAAGGACCTTGTGAAGGAATTTCACATACATAACAATATTTCAACAAACCAGTCCCCCAGTTTGTGTCCTGTTTAGTGTTTTTTCTATCCTGTACCGACAGAAAGGAGGGATTAGTTAATAAACATTATTAACTAACTCGGTTGTGAGTGGTCACGGAGCTCAGTCCTGGAGCAGTGGTCTCATGCAGACAGTCCATTGGCACAACATCGATGCAGTGCCCCACCACAACTGTACAGTTTGGCATTCCTTTTTTTATTTCACATCACAAGTTCACTCACTATGAGGCAAGTCTCACATCTTGACTTCCTCCCACATCCAGTAATGAAGCCACAACATCCCTGATAGGAGCTCAAAGCTAGGTTATATCTAGCTTGGTGTATATCCCATCCAATAGGATGGAAGCACTGGATTTATAACCTATACTTCAGCCAGCCACCAGGTGGCGATCAATAGACTTTGACTCCACTTTTGATGAGCAGTCATGTCGTCCATTTTTATATACACAGTGTATGCTCTATATTGAGTTTTCACTATTATGAACAGACATTGTGCAGAGATCTAAATGAGTATTAACACCTGCCAGAGTGAGACGCTGGAAGACATGACCAGAGTCTATATTTTCCTTTGAACAGAGCAGAGCTTCACAGCAGCTTAATGTCTCAGCAAACGACAATAGGCCGGTAATTTTGGAAACTGGGTTCATAAACTCTCCAACCCATTGAGCCTCAATTAAGTCACTTCAAACAAACTATACCTGATTGAATTCACAGAGAAATAGGACCTATGTGTCTCTATTTGCATATAAAGACACAGAAAACACCATAGGGTCAGTGGACCACTGGCACTAGACAACATAAGGGAGAAATCCAGTACATAGACAGTCCCATTAAACAGCCAACTTGCTGTTTTCATTTTAACTTTATTTCCCAAACTGCAAACAAAAAGGTCCAGTTCCACAAAGTTTCTGTATAAGCTTTATGTATAAATGTTTTAAATGAATACTAACGTGACTAAATGTTGTGACTCGTTACCCAATAACTGGCGTAAAAAACACATGATTTAAAGCAACTACCATCCAATGGGTGGAGGTCTGGATGGCGCTGCATGGCCAAAATGCCAAACTTGAGGCTGCATGGTCAGCAGGTCACAAACAAACTGGTGACGTCACAGTCTGAACTTATGACAGCTGAGAGATGAATAGACTGTCGGGAAGTGAGTTCTTTTTTGAAAGTTAAAATCATAATATTTATATTCACTGATCTCATACATTCACTGATCTCATACATGACCTCTCTAAAATTGAATTGATGGAAATCTGTCATATGAAATTTAGTATTTTGATTCAAAAAAGAAAAACAATATGTAATTTTTTTAGTTTTTGACAATATGACATGAATTGCAATTAAGTCCCAAATGTAAATAAACATAAATTGTCGTGAAAAAAAAGTATGCATTGAGGTGTGCCCTCATGCATACTTGCCTGTGTCTGTGCATGTGTACATTGTGGTTGACAGGGCCTTACCTTGGCCGGGGTCTCCCTGGCAGTTTCTGAGTCTGACCAGCGATGTTTGAGCTGGGAGGAGCTGGGTACACACTCACAGAATGTCTGCATGGGACAAACAGACAGGGCCACCAGTGTTGGCGTTTGTTCAAATCACATGTGCAGTCAAGCATGCAAGCACATGCTCACAAACACACACACACACATACGTATGCATGCAAAACAATCCCACTGAGAGACAGGTTTTGGATCTGAGGACTGGGCCAGCACATTTCTAAAGCCTTATTTAATATAAAACTCATTGTTAAAGATAAATGGAGCTGGCACCGATAAACCACGACTACCTACACACATAATTGCACAATGACTTAGACAGATCTGAACAGGCATCTGTACATCTCAGAGGTATCATTGAATTCAATAGTTTATGACAGGCTCAATGCGTCTTCTCAGAGATAGATTTGCAAATCCTCAGTGCACGGATCCCTTCGACTCCAAATAAAAAGAGAAGGAATAAAAAGAACTAGTATTTTTACTGAATGCTGAGTGGGTTCAGGAGGTGTGGAGGAATGCATTCTCATATCCAGGCAAATGTGGGTGTTTGCACGCAATATGTGAAAGTGACATGCCTCAGTATACAGCATTTTTCTGCTTGTATACGTGCATTTGTCCCAGTGGTTGGAGCAGCTGTACAGATAAAAGCAGAGTAATTATGAAGGTGGGGGCTTTCTAACTGCTCCAGGAGAGCACATCATTCTGTGACCTTAGACATTGCAAGCTCCCACTTTGGAATTGCTCAATTAGCCTGGGACAATAACATCAGCACAAAAGCACACACGCACATGGGCAAAAAAAACACACACACACCCACACACAGACGAGCAACTGCCTACTTAAGAATGGAATTAACCAAACATTAGCAGTAAATGGATCAGAATGTGTCTCTGTCAGAGTGTATGTAAAGATATAACATTATTAAATATGCTATTAGCACAGGTTTTATAACACGTAGTCGCTTGTGTAGGGTTCAGCAGCAATTTGTTTTATGACCATAGACTGTATACAAAGATGGACGACATGATTGCGCCCGAAGAAAGAAGCCACCTGGTGGCAAGCTGCAGTATAGGTCATAAACCCTGCAACCTCCATGTTAGTCATCGGATCAAATAAAACTGTTAGGTTTCTGTTAGGTCACTAATGTATGTCCAAATGCAAATCTTTCCGCTAAATGTGGCTCTAACTAGTTATTTGACACCATGGAAAAGGCGAGCAACATCATGATCAACAGCTGACATTGACTTGGGGTCCGGTCCCACAGCAGTGAACGTTTGCCCTCTATTCACTTTTAATCTCTGCAAACAAGTAGGCACATAAAATGCAGAGTGGCTTTGTACAGAGTTTTAAGGTGTGTCTGGGGCCTTGGGATTGGTTGAGCGTGTGCATCGCTGGGACGTTGATGCTGTGGCTCCATCATCACATTTCATTTCTTGTTAATATCCCAAATATTACAGTTTTGTCTTTTGTGAGAGAACATGCGCAGTATAGATATATGTGTGTGTGTGTGTGTGTGTGTGTGAACATATATACAATGTATAGCAGAGTTTGTTTTTCTTTACACTTGTCAGGGAGTGTGAATTGCTGTGTATGTGTATGCTCATCACACAGTGATTGTTATGATGGCTGACCAACAGTTCACCCTTTTTCTTTAAGGATTCATTCTCTTTCAGCAAGAGAGAGAAAACAGAGAAGTTGGAGGGAGAAGAGAGATAGGGGGAGATGTGAGAGAGGTGAGCTGAATTCTAATGAGCAGCCTTGGGTCACTGATAGAAATCTATGTCTGTTCTGCCTAAAACCTTGCAGCTGCCTGTGCTCCCAGTACACAGAGGAGCTACACAGCTATCATTACTAAATAAACAGACTCCACAGTGAAGCGGCTAAACAAACTAACAAGTCCACAATGCCGTAAACTAAATTGGAATTAATATTTAAGCGTTAACAACCCGCTGATAAAAACAGAAATGGGTTCCAGTGTTTTCTGCTGTTGCAGAAGTTCACAGGTTCGCACACCTGTACACAGATGTGAAGCCAAAGGTACAGTGTATGCTTGTTGTGTCGCAGGAGGGGAATAGATACAAAAAAAAACACAAAAAGCACATGCGCGCACAACAAAGATTTATGTTGCAGCTGCATCCCACTCAGATCACTGACACTCTGCCTTCCCATTACTCGGAGCGGCACGTATCAGAGCTTTAGTTTGTTCATCCCCCTGCCTGCTAATGCTCACATTGGGTTTCTTTGCTGCCTGCGCACACACACACTCACTCACAGCGACACATCAGTATCTGTGGGGCTCCTTTTTGGCAGAAGTCCCGGTACGGGCATGACTGCTTGGCAGTGTTTGTCTAGTCCTAATCTGACTCCACAAGCTCCACCAGCGGAGAGGATTTACACTTAATAGAATGTTTGAGCTTTTTATTGGTTGGACCTTATAGGCAGAATCCTATCTGATGAGCTGCGTTTTAAAAGACAGGAAGGGCTCAGACTCATCCTGGACGTGACTGAACGTATACGTGCGCTCTTTTCGAATGAGCGTACCTACGTGTTTGCATGTGCGTATACGTGGACAAATGACTTTAGCGAGGACTGTTTGAAACCAGCGCACTAAGCTGAGGGAGTAAAAGAGGCTCTGGACATATTAACTTGTGGTTTAACTGATTATTTCACACAGGGGAAACCTTTCCCCATCTCAAGGGCCATTTTAATTTTTACACCAACATAAGTGGGCAGAACAAAATTTCTGAACACGTATTTTATACCGTGTTTGTGTCTTTGTCCTCATTTGTTTGTTGTTGTGACATTAACCTTTGCGATTATCAATATAGCTTTTCAGAATATCTTTTAAACAAGGTTTAAAGCACTTTGTAATTATAAAGTTGGAGGGTTAATTACTATGTGAAAATGTGTACATTGCCATGTACGTTGGCATCAGTGGAAGGGGTGAGGTGTATGATTACTTAAGGCTCTGACGTTAATAATCTTTAGCAAATATTAATAGAATTTGCATTGCCTTGTGGGAAAGCTGCAGCTTTTCATTTTTACCTGGTGCTGAGCGTCACTGTCACCAAATTATATATCAGACATGCAGCTGGTGGTTCCTCATATCAGCTGTAACTGTAATTAGCGTGATGACAGGCCTAAATTAAAGTTTGTGTTCGTTTCTGTGTCTCTGCACTCTGCTGTCAGTACTCGTCAAAGATCCGCCACTCTGACGTTTCTGCCTTGCCAACAAAGTGTAACTATGAACAATGGCAGAGGATAACAGAGTTATATGTTTTGAAACAGTTCCTGTTAATGAAAATAAGTGGGAGTTAAAGTCAGATACATGAGCTCTTTAATCAGAATTTAAGTAGAATAAATTACCGATGTGATGTGAATCGGCTTCAGGTGACGCACAATATAATAAGATTTGGATCAGGGCCAGAAAAATCTTAATCAGGACATGACTCATAAAACACAGAATTTAATAATATAGTTTATGTATATTCTAAATTACAGCCTGCATTGGATTAGAGTAAGTGTGCGTGTGTGTGTGTGTGTTACAGGGTGGACTCAGCTATCTCAACACCGCTTTCAGCCTTAATGATGAACAATGACTCAACCCCGGGCAAATTTGTATCTGTGAGTAAGTAAATAAACATGAATTACTTAACTTACTATATCACACGAACCTCTCTGATGTGATGGGTGGAACTGCTTACCTTTGGTGAGGCATCTGATGTCAGATGTGTACTTAATTGAAAAAGTTTAACCATTTCGCCGACATTTCGTTTACCAAGCTAATATCAAGTTGCAGAACATGGTTACTTGGGGATTTAAGGTGGTGGATGACAAAATATGTTAGTATTCAAGCTTTTAATTACCTTTTACACCAGTGACCACCTTTACAATTTCTGTCTGCTATGACCATAATATTTCCTCTCATCAAAAAAGCTACAAATGATATAGAGGTTTAATTTGCAGGAGCTGCAGTTTGTAGAACCACTGCATTAAACAGATGAAGGAGACCACAAAAAAAAAAAACACAATGCAGTTTAGCCCAAATAATATTTTAACCTTCAGCACCTCCTTCATGAATCAAAATGGAATTCAAACAGCAGCGGCAAACAGAAGAATTCTGCATGCACTGCTGAATATGATGAGGTGTTTACTTTGCCAGCATCTGTATTCTGTTCTGCAGACCACAGAGATTTGGGGTCTGGTTATTTTAGAGGACACTGCCGTTGAGGATTTAATGGGCAGCATGGCAGCTTTTTACAGACTTCAAAGAGAATATTCCCCGTACGACTAATGGATGATGACAGAGACTTGTTTTTTTTTAATTTATTGTTACTTGGCCACTGGCTCAGAAATAATAGTTTCCATGAGAAGATGGGACATGGCTGTGACTTGGTAACAAAACTAAGTACATTAGATAATATGAGACATTCAATAATGGCAGCTCCATCTGTTTCTCATGTCCTCTATTCAGATTGTTTGTATAACACATTCTAATTAGCAATTTGGTAAAACAGTGTGAATTACTTTAATTATGTTTTTCAAATTCTACATTTACAAGATATCATGTTGCTTGTGAGCAAAACATCTTTTAAAGCACTTCATCAAGAGTTAGAAGTTCAATGAAAGCCCCTTAATTGGTGTGTGAGTGAGTTGATACGTGCTAAACGTATAGGTTATGATGTTTTGAACACTAGATTCTGGATTTATGTTTCGGTATTTAAAAACCATGGATAGACACAGTGCTCCTTTGGCTAAAGGAGACCAATGAATAAGGGTTTCTTATTTTATTTTGGCAGACCCACTGTGTCATGCGCTCCCACCTTCCTGTTCTACCCTCCCCCTTTACTCTCTGCTGCTCTTCTCACAGGTGTTATGGATCTGATCATCGAGGCCCTGCCCCTGTATTTAAGGGAGGGTGCAGGGGAGGCTCACTCTCTCTCAGCAGCAGCAGTAGCATCATGTTTTGTAATGTGGTTTCTGTTTTTCTTTTGTTTCTTTCTGTCTGAGGCTGCAGGTCTGCTAGTTTTCATGCTTTATTTCTAGTTTAGGTGTACCTTCAGGTTTAAAAATTTAGGGGAGGAAGCACTTGGTCCTACGGTCCCTGTGGGCTGGCCAAGACTTCCTCCTCTTTTGTTAGTTTTAGACCTCTAGACTCCCTTAGTCTGAAAAAATATGATTGTTGGTTTATTTTTTTGTCTTTTTTGAAAATTAACATTTTCTACTGTGAACTCAGTACTCAGATTGTGTTCGGATTTGATGTTGTGGCTACAATATTGAGCCCGGTTCTTCTTCTGTTTGTGTTTAAATATCATCAAATGTTAAATGGTCTTATTTAGCACTTCTATTGTCTTGATGACCACTCAAAGAGCTTTTGCAGTGTGGATTTTGCCATTCACACGCCCATTCATGTGTAGCATTTTCTCAATGAGAATGGCAAAGCTGTCAGGGGCAATTTAGGGTTTTTAATATCTTGCCCAAGGATACTACAGTATGTGTAAGGCTGGGATCAAACTGACTAATTAGAGAATGACCCGCTGATCCACAGTTGGCCCAACATGCCCATTTGCTTGCTGTAAATTATCTGAAAATCTTACCGCTGTATTCTCACATGGACTCAATCTGACATTTTACTAGGGACCAGACATTTGTGACATAAAAAAACCTCAGGAAAACTTCAGTTCATGTCTGAAAGTAGCTTGAATGTCTAACATGAGTCAAAGCGTCCTCAAGAAAGCTCACCAAACATCCTGTGCAAAGTCAATGAACTGCATCAGCTCAAACGTGTGCATAACAAACAGCAAGAGAAATGCACTTCACCTTCAAAATAAGACAGCATGCGGAGAAAAGGGGAGGGAGGGACGGGAGGCCTGCAGGAGACCGGGGAGATGAGTTCAATCCTAAGAGACAAATCACCCGCTCTACCCTCCACTGCCTGTCCTTGGAGCTCACACTGCAGTCACCCACACTCACGGGGAGTGAGTCTGTCACCCACTACTGTCCCTGAGACGCACACACACACACACACACACACACACACACAGGATTGCAAAAACATACAATCACTGCAGCGACTATTATAAAGCACACAATCACCATGAGGTCAGAATGGCTGCTTTGTGAGCGTGAAGTGAAACTGAAAAGATTGAAGGAGAGGTGTTACAGCGTGTATCATTACCTCTCGTCTCCCAGGACACAGATGACTTGATGCTCCTCAAATGATGCTCCCTTATCTGGTAATGCTAATTTATAAGAGTCTAAACATGACAAGGCTCCAAACATCTAGTCTTTAAAAACGCTGCATTTTACATTGCTTTACTAATTGTTACATCTTTTTTCTTGTTTCTTTAATTGCCCTTTCACCACTGGTCCTGCCATTCCCAGCCATGTGAAGATGAAGGGGTCTCTATTTGAATTTCCTGCACTGAGGATTTATTTTAACCATATTTGCTTATTCTGCTTATTCTTCCTTTCCCCCTAGCCCTCAAATAGAGCCTGCTAAATAAGGAACTGTTGCTGCTGTGGGCTTGTGTAAGGCCCATTGAGACATTGAATGTGATGTTGGGACTTACAAATAAACTTGACTTCCCTTGACTGGTAATTAAACTTTCATGTGCAGGATGCAGGCCAAGTGAGCAAGAGTTGGGCACTGCATGAAATGCCAAAAACAAAAAACTCAACAGTGCACACAGTCAGGACGTATTCTAATAGGAGCTTATGAATGTCAAAGCAGCCCCACTGTGGTGGGAGAAACTAGGGTTGGGCATCGTTTGGGTTATCGTTGAAAATCGTTACTTTTAAAATGGAATATGTCAGAACAAGAAGATGGTCAACTGCAACTGCATTTATCTTTACCAATTGGAAGTTGAATTTGAACACATGAACTATATACTAATATGTGCAAAATCATCATAAATGAAGCCTAACCCAATAATGTCATCAATTGAGTCAAGGGAAGCAGACTGCCGGCTGATGTGCTCAGCTGGGGGTGCACAGTCACACAAATACAAAACGAATATTGCGGGTTCACCAAACTCCTTTTACCTTCCTTCCTTCCCACAGAATTGTGTTTGCTGCACGTCCCATTATTGGAATCCTCTTGCGTTGAATAAAGCCACACTTTTGACCGTTTAGCTTTATGGTCCATTCACAGCTAATGGGAAGCAAATTATTTGCGTAATGAGATTACAAACTAAGTAAATGCAATGAGGCAAAAGACCGGAATTTCACACAAGTAAACAAATGATCCTGTGTCCTTTTTCGTGGGTAAATTTGCTTTGGTGTGAATTCAACTGGAGTTTAACAGCAGGCTTATGTTATGTGCTGCCAGAGCCATGCAGGGAGTGTGTTGCCACCAGAGTTAAATGTAATGATAACCTGACACATGCAGTGATGTTTATGTTGCTTGTAAGCAGGGCAACTATTACAGTACGTAACCCAGGCACCAAAATGAGGCACTGAGCTCTGTGGTGTGATTTGGTCCAGTAGATACCGGCTGGAACCAAACCCTAGAAAAAAACCTTCCTATTAAACAGCGAAAATGCTTAAGTAGAGATTGCAGATGCTACTTCAACACGCACCTACAGAGACATCTTCAGAAAAGAACATATTCTAAGGAGTTAATCATGATGCTTTTCATTTTACCTTTGTCAAGACTTATCAAAATGATTATCATCACATCTTAACTTCACAGGCACACATCTACCTCCTCTCCTCTCTACTTCTCTCTATTCTCCACTTCTTGTTCTCCTTTTGAAACTGTTGGCCACTTACAGTCCTGATTGCAGTCGCAAAACACACTTAAGTGCACAGGCACAATCATGCGAGCGCAGCATCCACAAATATCCGGGAAACACATAACACATTTGCACAAACACACACCTTCATGCACCGCACACGCAGACATGCCATTAAAAGACAAGATGGATCTCCGCCCTACAGCCTTGCTATTTTAATAGCAGTGTGATAAGACGGCAGACACTTCTTCTAACTGGCAGAAATGAAGAGCCACCTCTCATTAATGTATACATTTGCATATATCGCTATGTGCAAACTATACAGGCTCTCATAAATAATACATTCATGTTATGGATACTGGTGTCTACACTTCATGGTGCCGCTACCTCGCAGGATGACTTATGGTTGCAGCTCCAGCAACATATCATGGCAGCGTTGCCTGTGTGCACTCATTTGTGTGTCTCTGTCTGTCTGTGACTTTTTTGTCCATCTCTCTCTTTGTGTGTGTCTGTGATGGTGTGCAGGGGATACCCTACAAGTTGACAGTTTGACCTTGGAAAAGAGAACCGATTTTGATGCTGATGGTATGAGACAAATGTGATGTTTGCTCATTTGCTCGCACTGTTAGTGAATTTGTGTGTGTGAGTGTGCAGGGGTGAGGATTTATATGTGCAGTGCTTCGTTTATGTGAAAAGCTGTATTTGGATTGGTGTGTGTGTGTGCGTGTTCGTCCATGTACGTGCACAGCGTGACCAAAGGATGTGTTGGTCGAGTGCTATCGGGTGGTAAGTGCTGCATGTTCAATCTCTCCCTGAGGGGAGGTCGAGCTGTAGTGGGTATCGGCCGTCTAAGGTCACAGGTTTCTGTAAACTCAACTTTCCTATCGTGGACTCAAGTTGTGCCATCACAACACAAACAAATGAGTTTCTTTATCAAGTGCAATACCTCACTCTCTTCCTCCGCTTTCCATCCTCATCCATCTGCTCTGTCCTTAAAAGTGACAGCGACAGATTTCTCTGACTTGAGTCTTGTTAGCGGTTACACAGGTACCCAGCATGCCGACAGTGCAGCGATACTGCTGAAGTAGCACTACTCATAAATACAAAAGCAATTTCCTCCAAAGGGCCTTCAGCATAATGGAAGCATTCTTGCATTTCTGTGCAAAATAACCCTTCCGAAGCAATCGTCAATGAGTGCGGGACGTACTGGAAAAAAAGTGGGATACATGCACGCCATGAAGGGGCCACTTGACACCGCGTGTTGGGTTTATTTACTTTTTTTTTCTTTTCCCCAAGGTGGAATGAGAAATAGGTCAATGTCCGAGCAGCTGTGGAACTTATGAATTTTCATTCCCAATAAAGTATGAGTATGATTCAATGTTTCTAAATTATGGACTGATAAATGTGAAAGAACAGACACGGTGAAGTCATGACCCAGCAAACTAGAAAAGAAGAAACGGGGCATTGTGCATAAGACACTGCTACTGCTGGAGCAATAATTAAATGAAGTTAGCTGCAAGCACCTATATGCTGCTTTCCATTTCCTGAGAAAATCAGTGGAAATCCTAAGGGGCTTAGTGGAAACTATTGATGTGAAGTGTGAAATTAAACACCATGCAGATACACATATGCATGTTTGGTATAGAATGTATTAAACCGTTTCTTTTCTTTTTCCTTCTTTCCTTTCCTGACTAAAAAATCCTTAATAATCCTCCATATTTGAAGAACCTCGACTAAGCTTTTAGCAGCCTACATGAAGTCAAATCCATGAATCTACCTGCCAGAGTTTAGTGTCATCATGACCTGCGATTGATTTCCCCCCTTTAGTATGCGGTTGCTAAAAGGTTGATCTTACAGATACATGCAAGCGTCACTTCTACTTAGTGTCACTTAATGCAACATTGTGATCGCAAGTGCCGCGTTGTCCAGAAGTTACGCAACTGGTTAATACTTCAATACCAAAATGCAACATAGAATAGATGTTGTAGCAGATTTAGAAGAATTGTAACATTAACAGTTCTTGACGGCAGAGTTATATGCAAACTAAATTGTCACTTTGCATAATTCAATTCAAGTCAATTCAAAATACTTAATTCGGGCCCCAAGGGGCAATTCAAGTCGAGCAAGAGAGCTAACAAAAGTGCACAGACAATTCATCCCCACAGAAAAGACAAGACGAAATACTGACAAATCTATTATTGAAAATAAAATGTTTAAGAAATACAAATACATGATATTAGGGTTAAAGGGCATTCTTTAAGGTAAACTTAACATCCCGACACTGTTTCTGTTCAGCTGTCTGACAGCCTCGGAAAATAAACCCCCCACAAAGAAAAAGAACTGAGACAGCTTTAGGTGAAACACAGACAAGTGGAGGGGATTTAAAATGGAGGGACATTTTATTCTGAAAAGCAAAGATCTAAAGTCAGAGTGAATCTCTAAGGACTGAGGAGCTGGCAAATATGAGAGCTTCAGCAGCAGCTTGCTCTTTGACTTTTTCTCGAAAAAAAAAAAACTGTCACATCTGTCATTTATTTCCATGAATGCAATAGGCGATGTCAAAGAAAATGTAATCCCGATGAGCAGCCTGATGGAGTGGAGTAAATCAAAGTGGAGTGACTGCATAAATAAAATGGTTGAGTGTGGTTAGCTGGTGCTAAATATCTGTCATGCTCCGTAAGTAACAGACAAGCTATTCGCTGTGTTTACCCAAACGGAACAATATAATTACTCAAACTGAGTTCATGTCTAACAAGGTTTTTTTTCACATGACACAAAGTGTAGGTTCATTACTTAGATGGTTAAAAAATACGAGTTCTATACTTTGTCAGCTTCAAAACACTTAATGAGGAGCCGAGCAAAATCAGGATTAAAGTGATGCCGCTTGATTAAATGTGTCCCCATGCTGAGCTGTTAAATCATATCACTGTTATTTGATCAAAATGCAGGTTTTATTTTTACATTAATTACCAAATGTATTAAAAAAAAATCTATATTGAAAATGGCTCATGACACCACCAAGTGTTTCAAACTGTGTTGTAGAGTCAACTGCTTGGAATCTCTCTACATAAATATACAGTCAGTCAAGAACACTTTGTTGATTTACCAATTTTTTGCACAATAGGAACGCAGCTATGATTGGCGCTGAAGGCTCCATTCTTTGGATGTTCCCTGGATTATCATAGCAGCATGCTAAGAGAAAATAGGGAACATGTGCGGTGGGCGTAGCAGGCAAGGTACATTTGTCCGAAATGAATATCACCACCATGTTTGGACACGGTGCTAAAAGGTGGAGGCTGGGGTGGTGGAGGGAAGTTGCCGGCAGTAGGGCGTTTGTGGCAGTGTAGCTGAGGAGGGATCAGTGAGGATGAGGTCATATTTGAAGGGACCGCTTTGCTGAGAGAGTGGGCTGTGATTGGTGGGTGACTGACGAGTCTGTCAGTTTATCACAGCTGAGCACATGACTCTGTGTCCTGCATGAACTAACACAGTGCTTCATTTAAAGGTGGGCTGCCCAACACCACTGGAGATGCTCATGAGCAGGAATGTCACCCCTGGCTATCTATCCAACAGCTCGGGACTAGTAAATTCTTCAAAAACTCGGCTGTCTCCGCATGTGCCAGCAGGTTTGAGCGGCACTGAACAACCATGGTCTTGGCCATTGAGAAAACTTGTTAGTAAGCCCTATACAATAACAGATCTGAGATGCAAACAGTCTAAGAAGAGCAAGGTTGCAAATGTGAATAGTCGCGCTATCAAACTTTTCGAAGCACATAACAACATTGGTGTCATTTTCCTGATTGATAAACACATTCCCCAGAAAAACACATGTAAATCCTTAAACTCTGCAAAGTCTACATTTGTCACAAAGCGACTGCGAGTAATTATGGCAAACATGTTTATAGGTACATGCCCGTTCTGAAAATGTGGAAACTTTAAAAACAAAGGACGCACTCGGAACTTAATTAATGCGCCACACTGCTGTCAATTCCTCTGGAGTTAGGAGATTAAGCCACTTCATTAGTGTCTAGAGAAACAACAGACAAGAGATGAGAAAGGCAGAGCTCGGCGAGAGAGGAATCGGGAGACAGAAGCTAAATAAAAGCCCGCTTTGGTAGCGCTCGAAAGAGACACTTTCAAGGCAGCAATTATGACGCAGAAAGAATGTAATTATCTTTTTTTTCCCCAGAATGCCAGAAGGCTCAGAGTGTCTGCTAATAATGATGGGTGACAATCTAATAGACCGCAGATATCCACAGCGGCGCATGCAGGGCCTTAATTGGCATTTAAACTTGAGTGGCTTGTCTGAACACATACAGGCCCCCTCTCTCCCAAACAAGTCGGAAGTGCCCGCACCCTGCGATCCTTCCTGGCTGGATGTGACAAATTTGATCAGAGGAAGGTGGTGTCATTGTGCATTTTACACTGTCTGACAGCTTGCCGTAAGAAGCCTGAGGTACTGTGAGTGTTTGGAAAAAAAAAACAGTTAAAGCCACTGTCACGTTTTTCACAATTCCCTCGGGGGTCCTCAAACTGTTCCATACCAAATCTACAATTAGATAGCGAGACACGATCTGAATAAAGATGTGAACAGGTGACTTGAGGATGATTTGTCGCAGACTGTTTAATGTGTCTGGTAAGACAGCTTTTTTTTGTTATAACTCCAATTAATAACTAACAATATTAATTAACTGTGATCTTGAAAGATGCTATTGGCCTCTCTGCTCCCCGGGAAGGTAAACAGCATCGAGTGGTATCTCACTCCAAATGACTTTTCTCACATGAGCTGCAGTGACAGAATAAATGATCCACTATAATGGATAAACCACTTAGCACCTTGTTGCAGCTTTTCCCAGAGTGCCAGTGTGAACACGGCTTTATGGGAAATGAAGCATTCTGTGTAAAACTCCTGCGGGAGAGCTGCAGTGATGAGTTAAAACGTCTGGACTCCTAATGGAAGCTTCGGTCATGAGAACAAACCACAAAAGTTTTATTTTTTTTATTTTTGATTCCCTCCCTCAAGCTTCTTGCAGCTCACATTTTGCACATGCACTCTCCTCCCACAGTCACTTCCTTTCCTTGTTTCTCAGCCAAAAAGTCGATTCAAAGAGCTTAGTACTCTGATTGAAATCATAAATCCTTTTTTATGCATTTCCAGATTTCCATTTTGTAACATTTATTATTGAGGGGGGGAAAAAGCGGCTATTGAAAGCTCGGCGTGCAAAGACATTGAGAGTAAGCCACTGCGACAAAGTGATGTAGCTGGCAGCATCTGAGGATAAGTGCTAATAAGCACAGTGAAGGTGAGGTTGTATGACTGCATGTGACAGATGTGACAAGCTGAACTTGCTTCTAATAAACAGTGCAGGGGGGTTACGCTCGGCACCACCAGAATACTCTGATCAGCGTTTGACCCATGACCCGGCTCACAGTCAACTTGTAATTGTGACAAGGCACATATGGTGGATAATTATTCGGAATAATCTGTTGCCATGGCGATGGCTGACCCTGACGGCCACTGATGCACCCGTTTCATGTCCAGCTCTTCGTTTGGAGGCGGTTTCGCCTCTTTGCCCTCTTAGAGTGCTGCGGATTAGAGATGTACATTATCACTTTAATCTCCCTCTTTAACCCCTTCAATCAGCCCAGCAGCCCCCGCAGAGAGCGGACCTTGGGCCGCTCCGCTGAGCTGCTGAGCTGCATATGGCCTTGGACGGACGTATGCTTCCCCCCCGCACGAGTATTTTATGAAAGCCTAATACAAAAATAAGACTTCATTCTCTCTGAAGTGCTGACCTATCTCAGTAATCCACTTCAATCCTCATCTCCATCAGCCCCCTTTGGTGTCTCTAAGTATATGCCCATGATATAAGTACACCAAGCCACCATTGAGCCCCCTGTGACAGTCATTTTTTTTCCAAAATGGATAAACAAGCCTTTCACTCTCGAGATTTATAAAATAGGAAACAAAATTCACTGCTGAGGCATTGCTTTACATATTCTCCCCCATGAGCTGTCTGAGCATGAAATTGCTCTGAATCATAATTGAATGGCAATGGAGAGATAAATTGTTTTGAGTTTTCAAAAATGTTGAGACTGAGAGTGACTCAAATAATTAACATTAAAAATCCATTATCAAATGCATTAGGTAGAAATTACCACTTAAATATGGTAATAATTCTGTTTAGAAAACAGCAGGATTTTGTTTAAAGAGATGCCACGTTTTAACAGCGATACTCGTGAATCAAGGGCCATTTTGGAAAATGCAGGGAGTTGAGTTGAGTTTTGATGAAGGACATTATCACACAAAGGTGATTCACATGTTTTATAACTCGTAATATGAGCAGGCTCAACACACAAGAAGGGAACTTAACAATAAATAAAATACAGTGCTGCAGGTCGGACTGAGCAATTAAAACAATGTCAATTATATTTGCTTTATAATTCTCATCAATAACAAAGAAATATTGCATATGCATAGTGCAAGCACAGTGAGGAGGTTAAACACATAGACCCTGTCTAGACCTGGTATACACATCCATCCTGAGAGACCCAATCACATTCTGACAGCATTAAATACATTCTGAGTCTGAGTTTACAGACGTGTGATCACAATCACACAGGAGGGACTGAATGAATGACGATTTGACCCATGTAGAAAAAGTTACAATCATTATGTGGTGATCGATGTCGTTTTAGCGGCAGTGGCTGCAAACAAATCAACATATGGTCAATGAGAAGCATAAAAATATGTTTAAACCTTAGCTCACACAACGAAAAGAATGTGGCTGCATGCGTCCCAGACCTCCTGACTGTGGTCTGAGTGATTGGATCTCAGGATACTGTGACCACTGGGGGGGTAGCAGGGTAACTCACGATAAGATACATATATGGCCCATGATGATATCACAATACAGCAATTCTGTGATAATCAATATACTATGAGACAATCATATGGCCATACATCATGATGTATGTTTATCCAACTGGCGCCAGCATATCGATAATTGTATCTCATGAGTCAGGACAAGGATATGATGGAGAATCGATATTTAGTCCCACTGATTACTTGTGATTGGATCCCTCAGGATGGACGTTAATACCAGGTCTGAACAGGCTCATGATTAATCTCTGGTTATAGAAGAGTTTAAACCACAACCTTCACTTATTGGTGAACAATTTATCTTTATCTTAATACTTATCAATATCAATTGCTTTGGAGATTTGTATCTTGATATCATTTTTGGCCATATCGCCCAGTGCCAGTTTCCCACACCTTGGACAGGTTCTTGTCCTGATAGTGTCTGATGGGAGACTGAGGCAGCACCATCTCTGTGACCTCTAACCCATCCTGCTACACAGGCTGACAGCAGCAGTCATGCCCCACACACTGGGAAACCACAAACCACTGCAAACATACCACAGCCTCCTCAAGTCAAAATGACATCATCCTTTTCTCTGCACGGCCGGCTGATGACAGACGCGTGCGTTGACACGCCCCCCACTCACCTTTCACCCCCGACCTGTCATTGTCCCTTCATCCTTCTCTCCTCGCATCCACTCCCCTTGACCACCGCGCCCCACGGTGCTAAAGAGTTTCTCTCTTCATTTTCAACACATTTGCAATAAATCAATGTGAGCTGAGGGGCTGTAGAAATAGTGTGAGTCTGATTGATTTCTTATGTTAGCACATTATAGGAGCCTGTGAGGAGCCTGCCAGATTCCATTCCCCAAAGTGAGCGAGGCTGAGAGAGCGAGCACGGGATTTAACATCCGGCGTGGATTATAGAAAGACACTGTACGAACCAAAAACAAGCTAAAGAACGATTTGTAAGTGATTATGTGACAGGTATTCTTCCCATTGAGTCACATATTCAATCTTGTTAAAAAAAAAAAAAAAGAGAAAAGTTTTCCTCAGTTTTTTCTTTTCTCTTCTCTCTCTCTCTCACTCTTTGTAGTCCATCCCCGTCTCTTACTACATTCATCTATTAGTCATTGCATCTGTAAGGAAGATTTGACTAAAGGTGGCAGACAAATGGCTAGATACTGTACAGTGCTGACAGGCGCTACAATGGATTTTTATAACACCGGGCTTTCTTAAAATGGAACTACACGTACCCAGTTATCTGACAATTTAACAGGAACATGTCCATTTAAGATTTAGAATTAAGTTAAAGAAAGAAATAGTCATTTCATATGATAACAAGACCAAAGCTTAAGGATGCAGAAATGTTCAGTTGATAAGTCATGACTTGATATTAGCAAAGACTGGGAAGTCCTATTGACATAGTGTTCTATGGTTTAATAAAAACTTGCATGGGAGGTTGTGTTCACTCCTGTCTGTTTGTTTGTAAGCAAGATTAAAAAAAGACAACTGAACGGATGTCCACAAAACTGACCCAACCCAATTAATTCTGGGACTGATACAAACCAGGGGGTTCCATCCAGGATTTGTCTTTTTGTTTTTTGTTTTCAGTTGTTTTCCACATTTGTTGGTCAGCAGGACTAGGCAAAAACCACTGAACGGATTTGCTGAAAACTTTGAAGGATGGGATATGGGCCAAGACGGAACCCTCTAAATATTGACACAGAACGGCAGATGCAGGATTTATTTTTTATTACTTTCTTTAAAGTCCACCTCTGGTGAAAATCAAGTTTAAACCTGTTGAAATCTCCCCCTTGAGTCTGATGATGAAAGACATATTTTGCTCCTAAACACTAAAGAAACGCCAGACTGAAAAATAAGAAAGATTCAAACAGCACAGATCTGTGATGTCACAAACTTAAGACACCAATCCTGTCAACATGTGGGTGGGGCTCAGTAGCAACAAAAGATCCTTATACACAGGTGGCGCTGTGAGGGTGGGGAGATGGGGAGCGGGGGGGGGGGACCATAATTGTGTATTCAAGTCTCCCAGTCACAAAATGGGGGGGGTGTAGAGTTAAATTTAATTAATTAAAATTTAAGGTCATGAAGCTTTTCAAACAGCCTCTTGAAGTTGTCATTTTGAGGAACATAGAAGAGTTTTAAGAGTAATAAGCTACTTGTAACACTGCAACAAGATTCCCCAGGGAATAAAGATATGGACAGATATTAATTTAAAAAATAATAATAATTGTTCCACAATGAAGATTATGATTTCATGGTCTGCATTGTTTGTTTTTTTGGCTTAGCTATAAGGCTTGATTGAATTCAAACGGACTGTGGGAGGCAGTGTATTCATTTGACTGTTTTGTGAAATGATAGAGACACTATGCTGAACCCTCACCACCCACAGATAATGCCTATCTGCTTGCAGAACTCAAACGTTAGAGATTGACATACAAAAAATAATAATGTTAAAAAATTGTCACCCCCTTTTCAATTATCGGTTAATCTTTCGAAAGGTCATGAAGATTTGAGCTTGTGTTTTTGACCATTTGTCACAAATTGTACCATCAGGATCCAATTATACCACAAGTTAACAATGTGACTGCGCTGGCTATGACATTGGCTCATCCTAAGCTCTTTTTTATGGGTAAATCTGCGGTAGATAAGATCGCCCTTCTTCGGCCTGAAGCTAGAGAACTCTTCATTAATAATAAGTAACAGAAAATAGTTTGTTGTGGCTATATGGAAGCTCATGTTGTGTTTGGCCAATAACAAGATTAATGTCAGTTGAATTGTTGGGTTAATTAGTGACTCTAAATTGTCCAAAGGTGTGAATGTGAGTGTGAATGGTTATTTGTCTGTGAGCCTGGGGATACGCTGGTGACTTGTCCAGTGTGTACCCCCACCTCTCGCCCCAAGGTCAGCTGTGTTTGGCTCCATCTCCCCCCACGAGATAATGGATAGGTAGATTTACTGTGAGTTAAACACTTGAAATTTGTAGGTTACACCTGCTCATTGAAAGTGTGGCTGCTTCTTTCCTGTAATGTAACTGAGGATTGTGTGTGTGTGTGTGTGCATGTGTCTGATTTTACGTGTCTCCTCCCGCTGAAGTGTCAGAATGTGCGACTGTTTGTTTCTCAGAGGAATATGTCCCGTTCTCCGCGCTGCCAAGTTCCACAAGATCAGCAGAAACTACTGGTCCGCAGTACTCTACATTTCCATATCCAATCTCATTCAGACTAAGGTATTGCAGAGAGGTGCAAAAACCTCACCAGAGGAAACAAGACAAACCAAATATAGTAAATAGCTTGTCTGCTGCGGCCGTGTCAGGGCTCAGAAAGTGAGAAAATGAGATGCCAGTTATAAAAGTGCTGAAAACATAACGTCTTCTTTTTCTGCTAATGAAAAACACGGGGCAGATGGTGTTTGACGGAGCCACTTCCCACAGTTCTGATGAGTTGGATTTTTTTCTTAATGGGTCATGAACAATAAAAATGTTTCTTCCCAAAGATATAATGATTCCAGCTATGAGCAAGGGGTGGGATTTTTTTTTCTCATCAATCTACCTCCTATTTTTTTGTGATTGATTTAATGTTTGAATCATTTAAAGGGAGGGTTTTTTGGAATAAAAACAAACCACCAGAGTGAGGCCTACAATTCTCATTTATTCAAATGTGCCACTTTCCCCCCAGCACATCTAAATAATGGCACACAGTCTGCCAGATTGAATTTTTGATGATGAATAAATAATGGATGTGAGTGGATAAGTCTGTTAATATATTAGCCATGAGTTTGTCATAACAGTTTAATAGGATAGCTGCAATAAATACGTCTCTGCATCTTTTTGTGCCTGCCTCCTCCCTCCAGTGTGGAATATTTTTCATGCGTCATTTCTTCTTTTTGTCTTTGTGCTAAAGCTATAATCACCCGTAATGTTTATTCTCCTCCTCCTGTCAGTCACATAATCTCCCTCTTGTACTTTTCTTCTCATTCTGCTGGTCACTAAAAATTAATCTTTGTTTCGGTCGAATGAACGTACTGTAATTTTAAACTTGAGGGCTTTTTGCAGGACTTATACTGAAGATATGCCTTATAGCTTTATTGGCCTATTGTGTGGGTGCATTTAGAAAAGAGAGGATTTGAAATTTTGGTGGAGGCATCACGTCATCTTTCATGTTCAACTCCCGTTCAGCTGTAAAATGACCTGGTCGTTTTTCAGACATGTAATGAGGCAATAATTTATTCTTTCTTTTTCGCATCCAATTCACAAATTGAGAATACATCTTAATACGGACAACAAGTATCGCTCTGCCTTCATCCTTCAATTAATGCTATTAACCTTGGGACACCTGATGTTGCCCGGCCCATAATGATGCTATTATGTTTCCTCTGTTAGCTTAAGCAAGTCATTAGCGGGTAAATATACGAGGCCGGTTTTCAGCTGAAACGACTCCACTTGGCTCAGAGGAGATCCCAATAATGGGATTTTGGAGACACTATCGAGTGTGAGAGAACAACGCAGCTCAATCACAGCTCAATCACAGACACTTGAATACCTGGATGAAAAGGCCCTCTCCGCACTAAACAGATGCCAAACGCCAGTCTCGCTTTTCTATCAGCTGCGGGGCATTATCTGTATAACAGCCGTTTCCAGTGTGATTGTGCGTTAAACTGGTTTATGTTGAGTAACGACTGCGTTCTCTTCTCCTTCCTCTGTCCTGTAACATTCTTCTGCTCCAGATGCTGCGGCCAGGGTAGATTGATTGCTTGATTAAACTTCCCCATTTATCATAAATTATTCACTGAATTTTCATAGTCTAATTATTTCTCTTATTATTTACAGACTTTGCCCCGTTTGCATTGGTAGTAGGACACGTATCCCATCAGGAACTGCGCTTGTGCGTCCTTGCATGTATGAGTATTTGTGGGCAATGATTAATGATGAGAGCGCTGAACATAAACAAAACAATTCTTGTGGAGAATATTGGTCCCAATCTCAAATCTCTATTTGATGAAGACTCCAGTGTGCGATGAATGTAGCTCTTTAACTCCCAGATTGAAATCGCAGCGAGAAAATTGGACACCTCACGCTGGAGATATGGAGATAGTGTCCGATCAGTCATTGGAACGGGTCCAGCTCAGTGTCCATCAAGGTGACTGAAGCCTGCAACACACGTCTCTCTCTTCCCTCACTCTACCCATCTCTCTCATCCCTCACTCCACCTGTCTCTCTCGTCCCTCACTCAACCCATCTCTCTTGTCCCTTAATCCACTCATCTCTTCCTCGTTTCCTCCCTCCTCTTTTCCCCTTGCTCTGCACACCTCTCTTCTGCCTCTCACAGGACATTTTCAATGCATCTTTAATGATGATTTAGCAGGAAAGTGAAAGAAAAACTGCAGAATGGTGATATTACGTTCTTCAGGAATAAAGGAGTTTGGGGAACATACACATTTATCTTTTCTTTGTGAGTCCATTTTTTGCCACCTTCATAACTCTTCCCTCCTGAGCAGGTACAGTATGTGTGTGCACACAAACAGTCTTCAGAGGACATGACGTTGACTCTACAACCATACTAATACGTTTTCTTTTGGAAATGCATCAACTCTGCTACATGATGCGTCCACACTACCCCAGAGTTTTAGAGCAGTTAGAAGGGAGAAGTCTGACGTAAGTGTACACGTGGTGTGAAACTGCAGTTTCCTAATAAAAACACAGCAGTATGGGTGTAGCCTCATGTTCATTTCCCTGGGACTTCCTCTAATCTTCCTCTAACCCTAACCCTAACCCAATCAGAACTACTTGCCTAACCCAAATCCTTACCTCAATCTTAACCTAAAAAAAAAATCCCATTTACGTTTTTGGATTTATGTTATGTCTCTGTAATGTGCCTGTGCAAACAGATGTAGGTCCCCACAACATCAGTAATCCCTGGTCCACACACACGCACAAGCATGAGGGGCTGAATCCTGCAGATGGAAATCTAATGCCTTAGCTGTCCCAGTCTCCCTTTCTCCATCCATCCCTCCCTTGCTCTCTAACACTTTTAGCTCCTCTACTGTGAAACCCTGCCCATCAGGTCAGCTTGCTGACACATCTGTCAATACATGCTCTGGGAGGTAGAGTATAACCTTGCCCTGCAGTGCCTTCCTAATGTTCCCTACTCAGCTTTACCTTCTTCACTTTCCTTTAAAGACACACAGTCACAGGAGGAAACCAGCTATGGGGAACATCTATATTATGCTTACTCACATTTCCTGTTAATGCAGATATTAGAGGACATCTACATATTCTCATGTGCAAAGGTGCACTAAAGATAAAGCATGCATTCTGCACAAAATCAACACAATTACCAAGAATCATGAATCAATTAGATACAATCTCTTTCTATTGCAGCTGTTGTTTTGGATCCGATTGAGCCCCTGGTGATGCTTTGGGGCTTCCGTGATGAGACTTGTAACTGATCCAAGAGTTGACTGTAGAAAAAAGGGCTGCTTTCCCTCCAACGGCAGTGTGTGGTATATCTGATAACAAGCCTTTGTTGGATGGTTGTGGGATTTTGAGCAGCTGGAATATATCTGCGTCATCCTGCAAAAGGTACATGTGCCCCCAGCTAGCCTGCTGTCTGCTCCACACTGATGTGGGACCTACTGTGATTCATACCTCCCAACACTCCCGTGCCCTTTCTACTCTGGGTCACTCTTTTATTTCGCTGGTCTGGCTCTTATTTTCATTCTTTTTCTTTTTTACTTCGGCTTTTCATTCTTCTTGTGCTTGTCCTTCCTTGCCTCTCTCTTGTTTTCTCTCAAGGCCCTCTGGCCACCTTGCACCATCAGAAATCTGATATTGAAATATCCAGTCCCTTCATGTCAGCAAGAGCTATGGGAATGGGAGAAAATGAGAAAAAAAAAAAGACACAGAAAAGAGCGAGGGTCAGATAACAAAGGCAGATAGAGGATGACCAAGGCCAAAAGCACACGGGACAGCTGCTGCCGTTTATAACATTCACACTAGTAAAGCCGCAGCTTCGCCGTGCTACCATGCATGCACGGTGTACAAAATGGCTCCATCTGTCTGCAGCAGAAAAACAAAATAACACGCAGCTCCATTAAGGCACACAATCACCTTCTATGTAAAAGCACTCTTCACTTATGTAATGACTTGACAGTAAATGGCTCGTTACCACTTTGATCCACCGACACACACACTCCTCTCAAACATTCATACTTTCATTCTAACAATAGGCCCACACTTCTGTGAAGCCACTTAAGTTTAGATCCCACAATTCAACAACGCCAGAGAAATGTGTTTCAATCCAAAGCTTATATAGTATTGTATGTGTAGAAAAGCTACAAAGATGGTATTGATAAGAAGGATCAAAAGAAGAGAGGCAATTAGAAGAGCAGTTGTGTGTGAGATGAACATGTCCACCGATGATGAAAAACACAGTGAAGCCTTAAGGCTTTGAAATTCATTATTGTGCATGCCAATATAAAGGCGTTGTTGTTATGAAGCGCAGAAGCAAAGTGAAATCAATGACACTGAGGGCTTGTTGCTTTTTTTTTTCTTGCTTGATAAACCAAATAACTCCCTCCACTCCCACCCCCGTACTCACTGGTGCTGTACATGATCACAACATGCGAAGGCATGCGCATTCCCTTACCAGTATATCAAACTCTCTTATTATATACCTCACAGCTGTCATCTATGTGTAGCCAGACAAATAGAACAAGACATTACACACAGGTGAGGGGTCCCATCAGACCCTCACATTACAAGTGTTAAACACATCTCACACTAGGAGTCCTCTTGTGAGCTTACATCTGTACCGGGGAAGACGCCCACACATAAAGCTGAGAAAACTACAACACAATGAGAAACAGCAAGAAAATTGTCCAGTTTTCCCGAGATGAATTTGTATATGCATCTGCAAATCCGCCTGCTGCATGTTCAGAGTTGTGATAAGTGGATTGAAGCTCTTCTGGGGCTTGAAAACTTTTTGCTGGTGGGTGTTCTCTTGATGACACCCCAGCACGGGGCGGGAGAGACAGAATTTGAAGTTGTTAAGAGTTGCTCCACCGCCATAGCAGGACCCCCCACAGGGAAATTATAGGCCCAGTGAACCAGGGAACTCACACTGCTCTGCTCTGCTTCAGTCCACACTGCCGCCTATACCTCCAGCCAGCTCAGCAGGTTCATTAGTCTGACAAGGGTATCCACCAAACCAGACAGCCCACATCTCACATGTACAGCCCACAGTCGCAGGCTTTACTTCTCGACCCACTATTGTGCTGTGATGAAAAAGCTATTGCACACGTTAGCAGCACAAATGTCTTACATACTAAAGTCTAAGAGACAGAAACCTAAAATGTATCAGCTTATAATAAAAAAATATACTGCACTGCCCGAACAGTTATTCTCAGTTGGGATTGGAAAGGTTGAAATTTTCAAATCACAAAAATGATAACTTTCACAAGCTGCAGCAAAAGATGAAGTTAAAGCTGGAAGTTGTTGAATTTTTGTGCGCTAAGATGACGACTGCAAATTTACTCAGTTATAGTTAATTAACTTTGATTGTTTTCATATAGACAAAACATCATATAAGAAATTGTGGCTGTTCTCAAGTCAGGATGATTCCTTTCTGCAAACAAATGTCTGCAAGGGTTGTGTCTGTAAAGCTACATGAGGACTGATGTGATTTAAAAGTTTGAAAATATAAACAAGGAATTATGCGATTTGTTTTTCATACTTAAACCTAGAAATCTGATCCACAGCTGTGATGCAGCGCTGGAACATTGTTCGTGGTTTCAGTCTGAGTTGCTAATTATCATTTGGTTATTACTATCATTACTGTCCAACTTTGCAGTTGAAGATGAAGTCATTTCAAATGTAATAATTACAGTGGAAAACTATTGAGCAACGTCAAGTATGTCTCACTCAACAATGAGTGAGACATAATCTTTGGCTTGATTGATAGAGAAGCAGAGTTACCCCTTCCCAGCTGTTAGTCTTCCAACTAGTTAAGTGGCATTCAGTGTTTCCCACAGAATTAATTCCATCTGTGGCACTAGTACAGATACACGCACTTGAAAGATGCTCTCATGTGCAAAGTAATCGGTGAGCAGACTTAACTGTGAAAGACGAGTTCTTGTGTGGGAAAGCGAAAATGCAGCTGAAACTATAAATTCACTCTCTGCATGGACAGTAAAAATGTTTATGGACGATGGCGCGAGCACCCTGCAAATAGCACAATGTAGCAATAAAACATGTTTGTTTCATTGTGAAACTGACAAATTATGGCCAAACACTGGGGATTTTACATTCATGTCCGTCAAGACTCATATATGTAGCAAAGACTTTCTAGATTTAATCAAAGATATTAAAGGTCCACTGTGTAAGATTTAGATGAAAGGGAACTATCTGCAGAAATTTAATGTAGAATAATCCTCATGATGTTTTCAATAGTTCATTTCATCTAAATTGTATGAATTGTAGTTTTCTTTACCCCAGAAAAGGCCCTTTATATTTAAATACTTTATATTTACATTCTCTACAGAGGCTGTCATGTTTTTTACATTAGTCCAGGCTGGACAAACTAAACACCTTTTGAGTTTTTATGACAACTAAAGGCTACCACAGGTTATTTTTCCCTTTTGGAAGGAGAGGGTGAGGTGAGGGGTGTTTAGCTGCAACATGCAATTTCAACACTACATTTCACAAAATCCTCACACTGTACCTTTAAGTATATTTTAGTTTCTGAACTCTTGAGCAAAGGCCAAAAACGTGTTTTTATGAGGTCACACTGACCTTGACCTTTGAGCACTTATCATTCATCCTCTAATCCACATAATGTTTGTACCAAGTTTAAAGAAATTCCCTCAGGGGTTCCTCTCATGGTTATAGAAATGTTTACTTTTCAGACTAATTTAATGAGAAGAAAAAAAAACGTTTGAGCTCCACACCAACAAACAGATGCTATATACAATATGTTTATAATTATGCTTGGCACACTCCTCTACATTTGCATAGAGAAACTGCAATTATTTGTGTTTCACAAGTTGTTGTATAATTATAAGATATCTGTAGGAAGATGTGAGGATGATGGAGCCCTGTAGGTTGAGCCTGAACAGGTACCACATGTGGGAGAGAGGTGTATTAAAGTGCGCTGTTGCAGATTGATCAATCCGACAGAGATCCAAGCCATAGTTAGGTGATTTGCTAACTTATTGATTTGATTGTGAGACTTTGATGTATTTGTGTTGGTCCACGGTTCTAAAGTGAAGCTTGTTGTGTGTGTGTGCAATCCAGTGTGTGGCTGGCAGCTGTATTTTGTGGTTTTCTACCAATACACAAACAGTCCTCTCGGTTTTTGGAAAGTTCTCAGAGTGTTATCGATTACTTCCAACCCCACTGGGCCTTGCTGGCTTCTCTGCTAAACTGTGTGTGTGTGTGTGTGTGTGTGTGTGTGTGTGTGTGTGTGTGTGTGTGTGTGTGTGTGTATGTGTGCATGCATGGGCCACGTGTGTGGAAGTGGAGGGGGACACAGACACATGTCCTGTATAGATGTGATGGGTTGGTGTGTTTGTGAGGGGGAAATCGTTACAGTGAGACAAAAAACAAATGGATAAAACTCAGTTCATGGCTGATTTAAGAATGATACCAAAGAAACAGATATAGCAAACAGCCCTATAAGAAATCTAGCTGGCATCCCCTGAAAAAAAAATCAATATTGTTGTTTTTACAGCATAAATGTACATCTCCTGTTCTCTGTGCTTCTTATGTGAGATCACTCAGTTTCTCCTGAGCTGATATTTAAACCCATTTTTCAGTTTAATATTCCTCACATTGCTGAGGCAGTAATGGTGAACAGCCACCTTGACTAATCTCAGTTTCCCATCTTTAATACCATAATTCTGTGACTCACGGTGGCCATTTTGTTCTTACTAAATGTCCCATTTTCATACACATGAATTAAACACATATCTGAGCATGCATAGTCCCACTTTAGGTTTTCTATAATCCTGTGAATTATATTTCATGGCTGATTTTTCAAGTTGCAGGCGAATCTTCATTCCACTCTGACTGGCCTCCACCTGTTATAAAACGGCACGGGTGACGGCACACACAGCAACAAATCAAACACCGCAGAGTTACCAGACAAATAGTCAGGGATGTTTTGTAATATCAAAACAAACAGAGACCACAAGAGATCTCTATTACCCGATCCCTCCCCACTGAGTCTGAAATGACTGTCAATACAGCAAGGCTGCAGATAAATGCTCAGTGTTACTGCTCTCAAGATTATGGAGAGACAGACACACACATAGAGAAAGAAAATGTATGTGTGACAGCAAAATAACAAGTGCAGAAGAAGGAGACAGGTAGATGTGCGGAGCGGAGGGGAGAGATAGCAGCATTAGTCATTTCCTCACGACCTCTTGTCTCATCCGACGTCTCCTGACTCTGTTACCCGGAGGGTTATGGGACATATTTGGGAGTTTACAGTCTCAGGCATAGTACTCAGATGACTTTATTCATCTGTTCTTGAGGAAAACTGGAAAAAATCAAGCTCTAATATCCTTTATTCATCTCATCAGATAATTGTCCTTGCATGGATTATTTTATTTTTAGATTCACAGGGCACACACATTAAAACACATCACAATAAAACCCAAGGAAGATGCATTTGCTATTCATGTGACCTTTTAAGTAATTACTGTGGGACATGTAGTCAAACTGGACAAATACTCCATCTCATATACCCATGAAAATCAGCCAACTGTAATATATGAAAGATTTATTGCAGCCTTGTCTTAATCGATACTAATGACTGATGTAATTATACCTTATACAGAGCACTGAAACGCAGCCCGGTTCAAATGCCACCGTAAGAATGACTCAGACCGAGCCATAGAAATAAACAAAAGCACAGGGCAGGGAGACAGGAAGCCCAGTATCATGTGACACCGGCCAAGCTTTGAACATTACAAGAAAATGTTTAAGAAATGTGTTTACCTCTGTGCTGAATGCCACAATCCACCAGGAGAAGAGCAGCTCAGAGAAAATGCATTTATAATGCAGTAGTTTGGAGTGAGCTTGGTTGTTTTAAAGCATTAGGAGGAGAAAGAGATGGATATGTGTGAAGCAAAACTCATTACCCTCCAAATTCTATTCCCTGCTGTTACCTCTCCTTATATCTGCTCACTTATTTGGACCATAAAGCAAAGACGGCTGCTCCAAAGCAACCAACACATGTAAGAATGTATCATCCCTGATTTAATCTACTTGCAATGGCTCTGGAAGTTCACACCAGCACCTTGAGTCAACATAATTACCCAATGATGACGCATAAATAACTAAAGCCCTTCCTCAAGTCTCATTAGGCGGAGGTAAACCATGCTGGGTGAGTTTCCTAAAGGTGCCAAGCTTTATTGGCCCCGAAATTCGATTCCAGCGCAGCCCCTTTTTCCCTATGGGCTGCCAATAACCCTCTACTGACCTTGTGAAAACACATCGACTATTCCCCAAAGTGAGCCTGACTGCCTGCCTGCTTGACTACAACACCACGCACGTCCGCTCCCGTCTCAATCCATCCGTGCGGAAGACATGCCTAAACACCTCTGGAGTGTTAATAGCCACGGATGGAGGGTGTCCGTGCGCGTGTGTGTGCCATGTTTCGAATCTTAACACCACAGATGCGAGCCCACCATTAAATCACATTCAATTTACGCACAGCCCAAAGGATGAAATGTGAGATTGTCTTAAGGTGGAAGACGGAGCCAAGATGCGCAAATATCCACCGGCCTATACGCACTCTATATACTAATCCCCCTGCCGTGATTTCAGCTCCGTCCTGCTCACTTCTTCTGTTTGCAACCTGAGTCATTTGAGACTAACACGTCCGAGCCTGGAAGTAACCAGGGATTTAGTGATGTACGGCTGGATTTAGACGTTGTGGCAGGAACAGAAGTGCCAGAGCCCGGGGAGTCGGGGAAGAAAAAAAAGAAAAGCTAATTTGCAGCTACACTGTGCAGAGATTCACCCAAGAGCCACATCACCAAACTCGGCGTGGTAACACTGCACCAACAGAAGCACCACTCCTTCAACAACACCGTGCGTAAATTACATACCTGGTTTTTATGCCGAGTACCATCTTCGAGTTCAGAAGAGCTGTTCATGATTCCCCATCAGTCATTTACCATCCTACGGAGAATCTGCGCATCAGATCCGCCTGCTTGTTCCAGGCAAGACAGAATAAACCCGCGTTTTCTTTCAAGTGTTTATCACCTTCTACCTACTCCATAAGAACAAAACTGGACAATCAACGCAAAAAAGGGAGGCACAAGTACTTCTGCGGCCACACACCGCACGAATTACGCACCAAAAATGGAACTCCTGAAAGTGTGATCGCTTATGATCTCGTCGTTATTCCAAGCAAACAAATACAAAATTACATGTTCCAGGGTTTGCAACTTGACTCACAAATGCATCACAGTTATAGTGAACTTGAGAAAAATGTAACCCGAGAGAGATCCCGATGCGCAGTTTCTTTTTATTCCAATAACAAAAAAAAAGAAATCGACCAAAGCTTCTTTGGCTCAGATTGCAAAGTGCAACCAGACCGCTGTGTCCATCCGGTTTCCAGGAGAGTTTGAGCTCAGCCCAGACTGATCACTAAAGAAAACGGGTAAAGACAGGATGGGATAGGGGGTCGCAGAGCTGCTGCTCGCGTCCGCTTATTCAGCGAGAAGACTCCGACACCGGTGCCCAGGGGATTGGCAGAGCTGTCCTTGCTTTTCCTCGGATGATCTGTCCGGTACTTCGCAGAGATGCTCTCGACAAAAACGAGTATAGGACGAGATTAGCTGTGCAGCGTGGGGCTCCCCGTGCCCCGGATTGTCAATGAATGCGTCCCCTTCCGTACGCGCGGCGCGCTCCAAAGCGAGCGAGCTGTTCCTTCCCTGCGCCCGCCTGCCCTCGACTGCTGCGCCGCTGACACCCCGCCTGCTGCTGCGTCTTCTTCACCCCCCCCCACCAGCACCGCACCGTGGACCCTCCTATTCCACTGCAACCCAAACAGCAGCAGATTGTGGAGAAACGTGTAGACTACAGACTGTGTAATGGGTTAGTGTAACATAAACCCTGGATCGGATGGCTGAAAACAAACCTCCTGAAGAATCAGTTTAGGGTTGCAGCGCGTCGTGGGCGCCACGACGTGTAGTGTACAATTTTATACCTGAGCAGGTTTTGGTGATCAATCACTAATCGATCAATGTGTTAATTACTGGGTGGGACATCACCTACAGAGCTTCTAATGGGAGTGACAGGTTTTAGAAGTGTACAGCTGTCTGATAGGGAGTTTAAAGCCAGGGAAACCTTATACTTGGAGAAAAAAGAAGGAGATGAAAGAGAATATCAAACTGAAGCAACTGCCTCATTTATTTAATAGAAATCAGATTTAAAAACAACCAGAGCTCTTCCCTGGATTCACAGGAGTTTACCTGAGGTGAGCTCTGGGATGACTGCACACTGACTGGGTTGGTGAGTACACTGAATGGGAACTGACAGTGCAGGATGGCCATTAATGGACATACAGTTATATCTACATAGTGTAGGAGTCCACTTTACAAAAACATTGAGAATGTCTCAGAGTAATATTTAGTGAGTCTCACCTAAGAACTTTTTTTCCAGAGGCAGATTCCATAATTTACTTGTGGTGCAAGGTCATTATTGATTATATCTCTATTATTAATAATAACATTATTATCAATGTACTTCCTTCTGTATTTATCCATTTATTGTCTTGTTATGCAGAAATAGCATGTGTTCAAAAGTTAGTTGTAATGGAGAGAAATGTACCAGACTGAGTTTGAGCCTTTTTTTTTAGAAGCAGGACTTAGTTTGTCTCTTCTTCATCTTAAAGTAAATGCTCCCATTAAACCATTGATTATTGATAAGGGATTATCACAGGAAACTTGATCAACTCTGCTCAATCTAAATGAACTAACATGCCTACAGAAATCAATTCCCAGTTTTCACTGCTCTCACTTCTCAAGTGACAGGCAGCAGAGCGGCACACAAAGACCCACCCCCCCTTCCTCCTCTTGCACACAGAGTCATTACTGTCAATACCCACAAGAGTGGCCACATGTTTATTTTTGCTCAGTTAAGGTAAGTTTGATGGCCGCATCATTAGAGGTGTAATCACTGGTGCAGGCACCGGGGCACGAGTGTGATTACTCATCCCTGTGAGGAATCCCAGCTCACAATGTGGGGGAGTAAGGGTGGAGTAAAGAGGGAGGTGGAGGTGGGGATGATGCAAATACGGTCACTGCTGCACAATGTGTGTTGTCAGCAGGTCTGACATCCAGTCGCGGAATTGAAGTGGAGTAATAGATTGTCAGGGACGACGGCACATAGGGAGGAAAGCAAATCAAATGTTACAAGGTGTAGTTTTAAACTTGTTTTTTACTGTCTCAAATAAGTCATTAAAGAAATGGTCTTATGGAATCAAAAATCAGCAGAATCAGATTAGAATACAGACTTTACAGCACCTGCTGATACACACAGCAGTGATAGTAATGATACTACACCTGGATCCTTCAAAGCCCCAAAATTTGGTTTCAGATCTAAAATATTTGTTCATGACTTGATACATGTAACATAACTATACATGTAATATATTGCATTTCAAAAGACCACAGAAGTCTGTTAACAAAACCATTTATAAATTCACTGTTGACAAAGATTTCCTCCGCCTTGAACTTTCTTTGCACATTTTTATCGTCATTATTATTAACTCAGCTAATTTGTCTTGTCAGGGATGTATAGGTTGGGTTTAAACAGATTTGACAGTGGCCTGTCGGATTACTCATCCTGATGCGTTGGAATATGTGACATAAGTCCCTCCCCGTGTAAACAAACATACAAAAACACACATTTCAAATGACCCAAGATGTTCTAACTTTCGCAAAATAGAAAAATAAATCTTGTTTTGATGCAAGACTTATAATAATGATGATGTAATTGACCGTACAGGATTTCAGGGCAGATTTTAAAGTCGCTACTAATCTCGGATGAGTTTCCCTTTTCTTTCACAACTAGTTCACAGAAGTCATCAGTTTTTTGGGGTTGTTTTCTTGTGAATAATTACAGAAGGATTAGTTGCATCATGGGTAAAATGAATCAATCACCTGAAATGAGAGTTTTATAGATTTTACAGCAGCAAGTTAAACCTCTGCCTGGTGTCTTCATACATGAATGTATGTTTATAGATATACTTGTGTTATGTCTGTGTATGGTCCTGTGCACCAATACACAGTCTGTGTGTGTATGTATGATAGGTATGTCTGTTTCATACTTACACTAAATCTATACAGAAATGAGGCATGCACAATAGTATGTCTCAGTGTTTACATGACACAGTGCTTGTTTATGCATCTTTTTTTCATTTTAATAGTCACTGTGATGAACATCTCTTTGTTTTACACTTTCCTTTCCTAATCAATATCAGGATCTCATTCAAGAAATCATTCTCATGACATGTTTGCTAAATAACCGATTTCAGTGATTTTTATTGACATTTGCGCTGAAACCCATGGGGGGGGGGGGGGGGTCATATAATTTCCTTTGAGGGAATTTATGAGCACCCCTCTATAATGGAGCATATATCATGTGTAAAAAACAGACATATTGACTTGTGCTTACTAAAACAAAAGCAAGTTAACACAAAATGTCTTTTCGCACCATGCCCTGAGGTCTCCGTTCCCATTTGATGAACAAAAACTGAATGTGCTTATGTTGCACATTTGCTGACAAACTGCGGGGGCATTCAATTTGGCCTGGATCCTTCAGGCCTTTTTGATGAAATATTGTAATAATGCATTGAATGAGCCATGACTTTAATAAAATAAAGGGAGGACTTCCAAACATACAGCGCAGGTATAGACTTGGTCACACTGGCTGGTGCTCATGTCTATGTCTAATAGTGTGTGTGTGCTTGCAGGTGTGTGTGTATATGTGTGTTCACATGTGGCCTTATCTTTGAATGTCACTGAAACCTGATCAACCAGAGACGTTGAGAGAAAAGAGGAGTCTCCCAGGAAGAGCTTTTCATCTCTACAATTACCTCAAACAATGCAGCCTCTTATTGGCTTTGCTCGTTTTATGTGTTTCTTTATCCAAACAAGCATTTTGGGTTTGGGTCCCATTCTGGTCAAGCTCAGTGTTGCTGTCTGAGATTTATTTTTTTCCCCTTGGCTGTGTGTATTTTTTTTTTTTTTTTAATTTTCACGCATGGAGTGGCAGCAGGACAAATGCACAGAACTGTGAAGAACCAACGAAGTGAATTGCCCTTCCCAAAATGCCAAGCCTATAATTTGCAAAACGACAGCGTAACAAAAAAAGAAAGAAGGAGAAAAGGAAAAGAAAGGAAAATAATGTGAAAGAGGGATGGTGGAGAATATGAGTTCTGTTGTGGGGGAATATAAAGTGGCACAGAATGTCATTGAGTTGGACATGGGTGTGTAAGAAGTATTGGGAAAGTAGTAAAGAACCAAATGTGTATGCACATATGCATTACACGCACTGCACAAGTAAGTTCACTCTACCTTGGCACCTGTGCACACAAGCTAAAGTGCACAGCCACACGCTCACAGAGTAACAGTAAACGTAATCAAAGTGTCAGGCCCTATACTCTCATCAAAAAGAATTCATGGGAAATCAATAGGGGACACAAACAGAAGGAGGCTGAGGGAGAAGTCTCTGGTTTTAATAATGTATAATGATAGTATTTCTCCAGGTTCTCCAGAGGGGGCAAAGCGCTCGCACCTCTGAAGTGTGAAGTCAGAGAAGGTGTTGCATCTTTCCTCGGTCACTCTGTTAATTCCCCAACTTAGCCCGAGGTTAGCCATAGGTGTGGGACATGATTGAGGTTACTGATACATCAAATTCTTTGCAGGGCTCCTTCCCCACCCCTTTTCAGTTAGAATATCAACCCTGTGGGGCAAAGCTATTTCATCAAACACTCCACACACACACACACACACACACACACACACACACTGAAGGGTCCAGTGAGTACATCGGGTCTGGGTGCAGATAGAGGTGACGTTTAATAATGAGGGTAATTAGACGTAAACCTTGGAGATCGAATTACATAAGTGGTGGTGCTGCTGATGATTATTGCAAAGGTGATTGTACCGATCATGAGCCTGAAAATATGGTGGGTGTTTCAACGCTTTATGAAGAACGTACCCTCTTCTTTACCGTCTTTATTACTGTCTCCAAGCTGTGAAGCATGATCAAACTCCGTGTGTGATAGCTAACTGCATTTAAAGAATGTGGTACTATCTCTAAACTTCCATCCTCTTCAGTGAATCAGGTGTACCTCATTTTTTTGCCCTTGCTACTGCTCTGTCCGCTACAGTCGGAGCAGCTGACGTTGTCTGACTCATGTACTCTTGTTACGTTGGCTCACCGTCAGGGCGTCTCAGCAAGCTGCCGAGCTGTGTTAGTTGAATGGTTTGTAATTATCCACAGGCCTCCCTTGGGCAAGGCTCCCGGGCACCTCTGCGAGCGCACACTGCTCCACCCATCCATAAACCTTTTTTCTTTTTTTGGGGCAGATGGAAAGCTGGAGAACACACGCATCATAAAAATAAAAAAAAATAAAAGAGTACAAGTAAAAAAAACGAGAGGCTTATTACTGCATGAAAGCTCATTGTACCTCGTGGCATCAGACACGCTTACTAACCAATAACACACAAGTATCATGAGATCTCAAAGAACATAAGGTCTTTAATGGGGAATTTCATGTAGGGCTGTACTCCCACAATGGTTTAAATCCAATCTGTACCTCTTTAGAGGATTGGGGATTAAGCAGGCAGCAGGTAATCCAAAAATACTTGTTCTAGTAATGTCTATAATTCCATGAAGACTCTTTACCCCCTACTGGGACATTCCCGTACCTGTGGTGCAGCCCAACCCTCAATGTGACTTACTTGATTTCCATTAAATCTCTTTGAAGCTCGGAAACCACACAGCTTGTGTTTGGCAGATTTCCCCTTTTTAAGTGCTACGACACAGTAAAACTTTTAAAGAAGAAAGTCATGTGAGTGAGTTGTATTATTCCCTCTTTGACTAGTTTGCACTGCTATTCATATCTTCATACCTGAAGACACACATGTAATCTACCAATGTAAATACATCTGTACGTTTATTCACACCCAAGGTGGGGAGACGCCTTTACATGACACCTGTCAAAATTGTGAACATGTAAGCAGCTGCAACACCGAACTGTGTTTCCTCTGAGACAAAAAGACATAGAAGATGAAATTCTACTACATTATTCAGCCCGTTCAGGTGAAACCAAAGAGTCAGAACCAAAGGGAAAAATGGAAATGATATGTAATAATCATAATATCACAGTGTCGCTGCTTGAAATATTGCAGCTATTAGAGTTGATAGCAGATAGTGCAGGACAGATGTCAACCCACTGAATCCATTCCTGGCTTGAGTGTAAGGTAAAAAGGTAGCGTGATGCAAGAGGGATGTGTAAGTTGAGTGGCTGTGGATGAAAGTGCATCCAACTCTTTCATTTTTGTGTCTCAGAGAAAGAAAGGCAACGATCAGTCAGCGCACAAGTACTGTTAATTACTGAGGTTGAAGGCCAAAGGTGAAAGGATGTGCTCTCCAAGACATATTTGCTCTTCTCACTGTATGTGCCCATCTATTAAGTATATACAGCAAAATGTAACAAGTAATTGAATGACGGATAATAGATATTTGTTTATAATCAAACCTGCCATCAGCCAATCAGTGACAATTTTTTAAAATTTCAGTTTCTCCAAAGAATAAATTTTCTTCCAATCGCCTTTTTTACTGATCATTTTTACCTAAAACATATTTGCACATTCCCTCCCCTGGTGGTTATAGCATTTTTTACATTACATTTTTGTTTCCTATTATTATATTTGTTTATATTTGCACAAATATGCCACAGCAAATTATTTGTATGTGTAAACCTGCTTGGCAATGAAACCCGATAGTGATTTAATTTGCAATGCGGTGTGTTCCATGAATATTTTTCTATACATCTATTTGGAAATGTATGTATATATACATAAAAATCATTGCCATGAGAAACCCCTTGGATTTCCCAATTGGAGGCCATAGTATAGGCATATCCTGGTCTTAATTAAATGAAATAAAGAAATTGATTATTCTCCCGATTGGTTTGATCTAACTTGATTTTTTTGTTTTAGATGTATTGTGTATATTTTTGTGTATTTATGCTGGATCATTCACTGTGTTTTTTGCTACTCAAGTCACCTGCTCTGTCTATTGTGACAATAAGTCTACACCGTCACTTCTTGAAATCTCCCAGTCCTGTATAGGATGTGTAAGTCTTGTTATTCTTTTACTTCTGATAAATCACCCCGATGAAGGCCAGTGTATCACAACATTTTTTAAATCTTTGCCATCCATTAGCCACACTAATAAAGGCTTAAAGAATTTTCGGCAGCTTGGTTTATTTCCTAATCTTTGGATCAAAATGTTTGTTCACACCTGTTTATTAAACATTTACACTATTTATATTACTGAATGACTCGATTTTCCCTCAGTATCCACAGAAAAGTGAAGTATAAAGCATTGATAGCCTTGCTTAAAGGGATAGTTCACAAAGAAAAGAGAATTCCCTCAATAACCACTCTATGCACTATGATGATGGAGGCGTGGGTGAAGTGTTTGAGTCCACAAAACACTTCAGGAGTTTCAAGGATGAACAGTGTTTCAGCCAAGGCAACCTCTTCTTCAGACATAAAAAAAAATAACTGAAAGAAAACATAACATACCTCCATTCTGCTACACGATAAACACGGAGCAAATTACCATTTTGAGGGTTATTACAATTTGGTTATTGAATAACTATGTCAAAACACGATGGTTCACGTATGAGCCTCCATCACATTCATCTCACAAAACATATACAAAGCATAGACATTAAAGCTCAAGCTGAGAATTATTGTGGCCGATTGAAAATGAGTTTCATGTGATTGGAAATGCCAAGAAGAAAGACACTTTATTAAGTTGAAGGCGTAGGTAGCCTCAGAGAGAGTTGCACAAAGTCTGATAAATTGCCTCAAGTGATGTCATTGAGCAGTGATGGTCTGGACTGAAAACTCAAAATTTTGCAGCTTGAGGCTACATTAGCCTTTACTAGCATAACACACCTGGATCTCTGACTTAACAGTCAGTGGTTGAGTTGCATTGAGGGTAATGTAGGCACTGGGTTTTGACAAGAGAGAAGAATGTGTGAAAGAGAAAAGACAATAGCTTTGGTTCTGCTACATCAATCTGCATCACTGTCTGACTAAGCTAAATTGATGTAAATGGAGAAGCCGGCAATAACCACCAAAGGTCACTGCCCATCCAGGGGAGAAGGGATGGATATAAACAAGAAACAATTCAAGGGCATCACTGCAAGTATATGTGATGCAGTGAGAAATCTGCAACACACAGACAGACATTAATGATATATTGTCCATAGGCGTTGACAAAGGGATACTCCAATCCATCTCAATGTGATCACATTCAGCTCAACTGAGTGCCTGCATTTTGTCTTTCTAAAGATATTAAATATATAAACACCTAAATTGAAAAATAAAATGAATAATGACACATTTACAAAAAAGTAACGAGAAGAAGAAACTAATATTGAATGATCTTTTAAAAGAATGGACTCCCCACATCCAGTTGTGTTCCCTAAGGCACGACATGCAAAAGCACAATGAAGATGCAGAAATTCAACACTGGCAAAGTGCCAGCTCTCGGCATTCGTTCAATTAGTTTGGGTTAATGTCTTGTCATGCCCCTTTGATACCCTGCCATTGAGGATTCTTGTTGGAGTGACTAAAGCAATAACCACAACATTGCTTTGAACAAAATAAAAGAGGAATGCTCTCTTCCTGAAGCGGATATCATTTTATGCTGTGTGGATGTAATGACATTCATTTATTGTACCTGCTCTACTGATATAAGTCAACACTTCATCATGCATTGAAGAGTAAGCACATATTCTTCTTACTATTATTAGAAGAATGGATCAATGGTGGGGATAGTGGGGGTTGGTAAATTGACATTGTGCTTATTACCTCCTGCTGTACTGAACCACTGGTCCTCACTTTGGTTCTTTTCTGAAGGCTCGCTCACTCACACCAAATTTCGTGACAAAACCCATTTATTGTTGTAGGGTAATATAATCAAATTTATAATGTTGCAAACTTTGACCTGGAAGTTTACGAAATTTATGAATAGTAGTGTTGACCTTTGAGGGAAGAAAGGGCCAAAATTTCAAAATGGATGACACATGCATTATTAGCAGTGTAACATCCACTCTTATAAAAGTCTTCTTTCATAGAATAAAATGTCCCACGATAGAGGCAGGGTTTGTGGAGAGAGAGGAGTCAATCATTCAGTTATTGTGAAATAATTGCGCCATTAGCAAATAAGCTTGCTAACTGACAGTTGCCTGACAATTAGTAAGCACTAGGCAAGCTTCTGAGCATAGAGAGCTTTTTTTCCTTTTCTAATAAGGCCGTACAGAAACTTCAGGGACTATTAGGACTATATAGTGCTGGCATGTCCCCACCAGGTCTAGAGCCTTGATACCAGACACTGTCAGCACCCAATGAGTCGGGCTGGGTTTGGAAAGACATTTTGAAATAATATTTGGATTTGGCCACGTTAGCTGGGCTTTCTACTTTGTTTTTGATTTATGCTGCATGGGGTTCAGGTTGAGCTCAGCTACTTTTCTCTCAGGCACCAGCTATGTTAAATTACCAACTTGCCCTCCCCTGCAAGTAATCCTTAATAGTAGTAGTAAAACAATTGCTTCACAAAGGATGCATGGGAGAAATTCACAGTGAACTTTCTGTTAATGAAAGCCATATAAAGTTTAAAGGGTCGTATGTCTCCGTTCCCACTATATCTTCTCTACCTTTCGCAGCAGGTTTCTGTACTCAAGACTCCCTGCTCAGTTCTGACATTACTGAGAATCATCTGAGGCGATCTGCAGAAGACATGATGACTCCTGGTTGCATTTGAAGTCTGCTGTGTACAGTGGGAACATGAAAGGAGACAGCTTTCTTCCCTCCGGGGCTCCAGAGCTACTTACCAGCTGTTCAGGAACACAGCACCTCATTTCAGGATTCTGGATTTGTGAGGCGGTCAGGCATTATTGTTGTGTTACTGGACTTCAATGAATTGCTCATTCAAAGGCCCCACAAAGGCAGTCTGTTGTGACTACAGACGCAGGTATATGAGAAAAAAAGGGTTTAAAGTTTTTATGCTGTTCAGACAACAAGCCGTAAACCCAACAGAAAGGCAGTGAAGCTTTAAATTTATTTTGCCCCAAACATCACTGCTGAAAAACATGAAGATTTTACACATATGAATAATCATTTGTAGTATCTAACAATGTGTCCTGTGTATACCCTCCCCTCACTTTCTGCTCCTATTTAACTATACTATACCAATCAAAATACTCTATTTTGATTGGTTCATAGATTATAAATTGTGTTTCTGTGATTGGTGAAGTTTGTATTTGTGCAACTTTGATAAATGCACATCAAGAATTGATCTGGTTGCTGTCTTAATAATATGGAATGATAAACTGAATTCAGTGAGATAATCAAAATTGATATTTTCTCAGCAGCAATATGATGCAACAATATTGCAGATACTGCATACTGAGGTGTTTAGGTCCAATTTAGTATTTACTGCAAACTGCTCTGATATAATTAACACATTTCAATGGCAATTGTGATCGTTGTTATGAGAAAAACAGCTTATAGAAAGTCAGATACAGTTTATAATGTAATTGTGACCAAAACATGTAACATAATTCTTCCCTTGTGGTGCGGCATTGTGGTGAATGTATGGAAACCTATAACTCTCATCTAAACTGAAACTATCATCAAAATAACAACAAACATTGTTAACATTTTATCTATTATGTGTTTAAAGATGATCCACAATTTTATCTTAGCGTGTTCATGCTGCTCGCAGATGAGTGAAAACATGTAGTTAGCGGATAGGACTGAATAAAGGCACGGAGAGAGGAAATTACTGGAGAACATGAGAAAAGAAAAAAAAAAACATTCTTAATATAGGAGGTGATTATG